>NC_057800.1:542498841-542800525 GCF_018294505.1 Triticum aestivum
CTCACTGTTCATCCAGAGGCAGCATCGATCGGCTTCAGTTAGCAGCAGTAGCGAAGGAATCGCTCGATCAGGTTCAGTTAACAGCCATCGATCGATCGCTCGGGTTCAGTAATGGGTAGCCTGTAGTGCAATCTCTTGGGTTCAGTTAGAGCCCAACGCCTCGCTTGGGTTCAGTTAGAGCCAACGCCTGCACACACACGCGCGTACGTGTACGAGAGAAACGCGCATTGCTCGGCCCCCGACCTCCCACCGTAACTGGGAACTCCTCGAAATTTTCCTCCCCCTCGCTTCTACCATGGTTTTTTCTGTCATGGACGACCCAAAGAATGTCATGCAGCTGCGTTTCTGGCCCGCCCAGGACGAAAAGCCCATTTTCTGTCATGATTTTTTGTCATAGAAGTAGGAGCCCACCACATCTATGATGATACCGGGTTTTGTCACAATTATCGTCATAGAAGTGTCATATGTATGACAGAAAAAAATTTCGTTCGGCCCAAAATGTCACGGATGTGTCTTTTTTTGTAGTGGTGATAATATGATCATTAGAGACTGATGGAAAAGTTTCAGCTCATTTTGATCATCCATGAGGGTACTTCCTTCACAGACAAGCAAATCTGAACAGAAACTTGAAAATTGCCAAGGAAGAATGGTTAGATGGATTGAGCTAATTTTTCGTATCCAAAGGTAATTTGTAATTGTTAATCACCCTGCCAAATTATTGCTCAATTGGAGTTAGGAATAAAGCACTTCCTTCGCAAAATTTCAGACAGGGCACAAACTTGCATTGGATCATGTGCTCAAATTATGATATTTGGAGCATGGGTTTGGATGGAAAGGGTGAAGATATAGTAAGTACAAGCTCCACAAATTATGTGGAAATTTTCCCTGCTATAAAAATGGTAGTTCCTTTGGAAACTGACAGAAATGCAATATTGGATTAAAATAGGAAAATGCAATTTTCCTTATTTAATTATGGCCAATATCTTTGCCAGAGCTTGGATTAGGCATAAATATCAACTCCACCAATTCTCAGGAATCTAGGAGATGACTAGCTAGGCCTTTGGATTTTATTCCTTAGAAAGGCAAGAAAAGGAATAAATCATAATTCAAAAATATTGCATTGGACTTAGCAATATTTTTTCATATCCAAGGTTCAGAAAGTTAGAGGATCTCTGGGAACAATTGGGAGGATCAACAGATCAAAGGAAATGATAGCTCCTTTGTAATCACAAAGGGCACATTCAAATTCCAAAAGTTTGGAATTAGGGTTTGAGAGGGTTTGGGATGATGCAAATGAGGTCTTGCCCACTGAAAAAGACATGAGCAAGATTTTGAAAGGTTGAAAATGACAAAATTTCTCAGAGTCATCCAGCAAACTCAGGAGAAAATTTTGAAAGTGAGTGCCAGGAGAGAATAACAGCACAAAAATTGATAACCCAATTTTGGGGCTCTTACAAATTACTAGAAAACGTCCTAGAATTAAAATTACCTCTATACACGTTATTACCAAAATTGTTCCTACCAACAAAATTCACATCCATAGATTCATTATTATTCTCAATCAAAGTGGACAAAGGCATATCATTAGGATCAGTAGGAGCACTCTTATTAGCAAACAATTTCATAAGTTCATCCATCTTTCCACTCAAAACATTAATCTCTTCAATCACATGAACTTTTTACTAGTAGTTCTTTCAGTGTGGCATTGAGAATAATTAACCATAATATTACCTAGGAGTTTGGTAGCTTCTCCTAAAGTGATTTCCATAAAAGTGCCTCCCGCGTACGAATCTAAAAGATTTCTCGAAGCAAAATTCAATCCATCATAAATTTTTTGTATAATCATCCATAAATTCAAACCATGTGTAGGGCAATTACGTATCATTAATTTCACCGTCTCCCAAGATTGTGCAACATGTTCATGATCAAGTTGCTTAAAATTCATAATATCGTTTCTGAGAGAGATGATCTTAGCGGGAGGAAAATACTTAGAGATAAAAGCATCTTTGCACTTATTCCATGAATCAATACCATTTTTAGGCAAAGACGAAAACCAAGCTTTAGCACGATCTCTAAGCGAAAATGGAAATAGTTTAAGTTTAACAATATCATTATCCACATCTTTCTTCTTTTGCATGTCAGACAAATCAACAAAGTTGTTTATATGGGTAGCGGCATCTTCACTAGCAAGGCCAGAAAACGGATCTTTCATGACAAGATTCAGCAAAGCAGTATTAATCTCACAAGATTCAGCATCGGTAAGAGGAGCAATCGGAGTGCTAATAAAAACATTATTGTTGGTATTGGCAAAGTCACACAATTTAGTATTATCTTGAGCCATCGTGACAAGCAAGCAATCCAACACACAAGCAAACAAGAAACAGACAAAAGAGGCAAATTGAAAAAGAGAAGGGGAATGGAAAAAGAGGGCGAATAAAGCGGCAAGGGTGAAGTGGGGGAGAGGAAAACGAGAGGCAAATGGCAAATAATGTAATGCGAAGGATAAGAGTTGTGATGGGTACTTGGTATGTCTTGACTTGGCGTAGATCTCCCCGGCAACGGCGCCAGAAATCCTTCTTGCTACCTCTTGAGCACTGCATTGGTTTTCCCTTGAAGAGGAAAGGGTGATGCAGTAAAGCAGCATAAGTATTTCCCTCCGTTTTTGAGAACCAAGGTATCAATCCAGTAGGAGACCACGCGCGAGTCACCTCGTACCTACACAAACAAATAAGAACCTCGCAACCAACACGATAAAGGGGTTGTCAGTCCCTTCACGGCCACTTGCAAGAGTGAGATCTGATAGAGATAATAATAATAAGATAAATATTTTTGGTATTTTTATGATATAGATTGAAAGTAAAGATTGCAAAATAAAATAGATTGGAAACTTGTATGATGGAGAATAGACCCGGGGGCCATAGGTTTTACTAGCGGGTTCTCTCAAGATAGCACAAGTATTAGGGTGGGTGAACAAATTACTGTCAAGCAATTGATAGAAAAGAGAATACTTATGAGAATATCTAGGTATGATCATGTATATAGGCATCACGTCTGTGACAAGTAGACCAACTCCTGTCTGCATCTACTACTATTACTCCACACATCGACCGCTATCCAACATGCATCTAGAGTATTAAGTTCATAAGAACGGAGTAACGCCTTAAGCAAGATGACATGATGTAGAGGGATAAACTCATGCAATATGATATAAACCCCATATTTTTAACCTCGATGTCAAAAATACAATACGTGTCATTTCCCTTTCTGTCTCTAGGATCGAGCACTGCAAGATTGAACCCAAAGCTAAGCACTTCTCCCATTGCAAGAAAGATCATTCTAGTAGGCCAAACCAAACTGATAATTGAAGAGACTGGCAAAGATAAACCAATCACACATAAAAGAATTAAGAGAAGATTCAAATATTGTTCATATATAGACTTGATCATAAACCCACAATTCATCGGATCTCGACAAACACACCGCAAAAGAAGATTACATCGAATAGATCTCCAAGAGAATCGAGGAGAACTTTGTATTGAGATCCAAGAGAGAGAAGAAGCCATCTAGCTACTAGCTATGGACCCAAAGGTCTGAAGTAAAATACTCACACATCATCGGAGGGGCCATGGAGTTGATGTAGAGGCCCTCCGTGATCAATGCCCCCTCCAGCGGAGCTGCGGAAAAGGCCCCAAGATGGGATCTCTTGGGTACAGAAGGTTGCGGCGGTGGAAATAGGGTTTCGTGGTGCTCTTGGATGTTTGTGGGGTATATGGATATATATAGGAGGAAGAAGTAGGTCAGTGGAGCAACAAGGGGCCCACGAGGGTGGAGGGCGCACCCAAGGGGGGTGGGCGTGCCCCCTGCCTCGTGACCTCCTCGATTGTTTCTTGACATCCCCTCCAAGTCTCCCGGATCACGTTTGTTCCAAAAATAATGCTTCCAAAGGTTTCATTCCGTTTGGACTCCGTTTGATATTCCTTTTCTGCGAAACACTAAATAGGCAAAAAAACAATTTGGGTTGGGCCTCCGGTTAATAGGTTAGTCCCAAAAATAATATAAAAGTGTAAAATAAAGGCCATTTACATCCAAAACAGATAATATAATAGCATGGAACAATAAACAATTATAGATACGTTGGAGATGTATCACCCTTGGCCAAGACAGAGTGAGCGGGAGGCGGTGACATGCTAGCCATCTCCTTTGAATCTACCGAACCCTCTGTCGAGGAACGCGGGGAGCTGTCATGGGCTGGACTGTGATGGCATAATTTAAACATATTAATATTACAAAATGGAGAGGCCAGGCATTTGGACGTCCATAAGGTTTTTGGTACTTACGAGGCGGCCCGAGGCTTGGTCCGGGGCATTCGCTCCGGACTGCTATCGACATCCCACGCGGAGTTATCCGCAAGGGAGCCCTTCCCCTTCTTTGGCGCCTTCTCCTCCTGATACGTCTCCAACGTATCTATAATTTTTTTATTGTTCCATGCTATTATATTATCAACCTTGGATGTTTTATATGCATTTATATGCTATTTTATATGATTTTTGGGACTAACCTATTAACCTAGAGCCCAGTGCCGCTGCCAGTTTATGTTTTTTCCTTCTTTTAGAGTATCGCAGAAAAGGAAAATCAAACGGAGTCCAATTGACCTGAAACTTCACGAAACTTATTTTTGGACAAGAAGAAGCCCACGGAGTATCAGAGTTGGACCAGGAGAGTCCCGGGCTGCCCACGAGGGTGGGGGGCGTGCCCCCTGCCTCGTGGACAGCCCGGAGGTCCACCGACGTACTTCTTCCTCCCATATATACACATATACCCTAAAAACTTCGGGGAGCACAATAGATCGGGAGTTCCTCTGCCAGAAGCCTTCGTAGCCACTGAAAACCAATCTGACCCTTTCCGGCACCCTGCCGGAGGGGGAAATCCCTCTCCGGTGGCCATCTTCATCATCCCGGTGCTCTCCATGAGGAGGAGGGAGTAGTTCTCCCTCGGGGCTGAGGGTATGTACTAGTAGCTATGTGTTTGATCTCTCTCTCTCTCGTGTTCTTGAGGTGATACAATCTTGATGTATCGTGAGCTTTGCTATTATAGTTGGATCTTATGATGTTTCTCCCCCTCTACTCTCTTGTAATGGATTGAGTTTTCCCTTTGAAGATATCTTATCGGATTGAGTCTTTAAGCATTTGAGAACACTTGATGTATGTCTTGTGTGGGATAACCGTGGTGACAATGGGTTATTCTATTGATTCACTTGATGCATGTTTTGGTGATCAACTTGCGGGTTCCGCCCATGAACCTATGCATAGGGTCTGGCACACATTTTCGTCATGACTCTCCGGTAGAAACTTTGGGGCACTCTTTGAAGTACTTTATGTTGGTTTGAATAGATGAATCTAATTGTGTGATGCATATCGTATAATCATACCCGCGGATACTTGAGGTGACATTGGAGTATCTAGGTGACATTAGGGTTTTGATTGATTTGTGTCTTAAGGTGTTATTCTAGTACGAACTCTAGGATAGATTGAACGGAAAGAATAGCTTCATGTTATTTTACTACGGACTCTTGAATAGATCGATCAGAAAGAATAACTTTGAGGTGGTTTCGTACCCTACCATAATCTCTTCGTTTGTTCTCCGCTATTAGTTACTTTGGAGTGACTCTTTGTTGCATGTTGAGGGATAGTTATGTGATCCAATTATGTTATTATTGTTGAGAGAATTTGCACTAGTGAAAGTATCAACCCTAGGCCTTGTTTCAACGCATTGCAATACCGTTCGTGCTCACTTTTATCATTAGTTACCTTGCTGTTTTTATATTTTCAGATTACAAAAACCTATATCTAACATCCATATTGCACTTGTATTACCATCTCTTCGCCGAACTAGTGCACCTATACAATTTACCATTGCATTGGGTGTGTTGGGGACACAAGAGACTCTTTGTTATTTGGTTGCTGGGTTGCTTGAGAGAGACCATCTTCATCCTACGCCTCCTACGGATTGATAAACCTTAGGTCATCCACTTGAGGGAAATTTGCTACTGTCCTACAAACCTTTGCACTTGGAGGCCCAACAACGTCTACAAGAAGAAGGTTGTGTAGTAGAAATCAAGCACTTTTCTGGCGCCGTTGCCGTGGAGGTTAGCGCTTGAAGGTATATCTTTAGATCTTGCAATCAAATCTTTTTGTTTCTTGTTTTATCACTAGTTTAGTCTATAAAAGAAAATTACAAAAAAATGGAATTGAGGGTACCTCATATGCTTCATCTTTTTAATATCTACCATGAAAATAAGGATTCCAATAATTGTGCTCAAGTGCTAGAAGAAGAATGCATTAGAATGTTTGGCACTAAATATTTGAATGATGAGCATGATTGCAATGTTGTTAGTATGAATTCCTTGAATATCCATGATGCTAATGATATGCAAAGCCACAAGCTTGGGGAAGCTATGTTTGATGAAGATTATATTTTTTGTCCCTCAAGTTTTGATGAGAAAATTTATTATGATGAAAGCACGCCTCCTATTTATGATGATTATATTGATGAAAGTGGATTTGGAGAGGTCATGACTTTATTTAGTCATGAATCCACTATTTCGGAAGAGGTTCCAATTAATTATGAGAACAAAGTTGCTATCTATGATGATTATTGTGATGACTTGTATGCTATAAAGAATAATGATATCCATGAAACATGTCATCATGATTTTAGTTTTCAATTGGATTATGCCTCACATGATAATTATTTTGTTGAGTTTGCTCCCACTATTATTCATGAGAAGAATTTTGCTTGTGTGGAGAGTAATAAAATTTCTATGCTTGTAGATCATGAAAAGAATGCTTTAGGTGCTGGTTATATTTTTGAATTCATTCATGATGCTACTGAAAATTATTATGAGGGAGGAACATATGCTTGTAGGAATTGCTATAACATCAAGTTTCCTCTCTATGTGCTTAAAGTTTTGAAGTTATGCTTGTTTTGCCCTCCTATGCTAGTTGATTATTGTTCCCATAAGTTGTTTGCTCACAAAAATCCCTATGCATAGGAAGTGGGTTAGATTTAAATGCGCTAGTCATATTCTTCATGATGCTCTCTTTATGTTACAATTCTTATCTTTTATGTGAGCATCATTGATATCATCATGCCTAGCTAGGGGCGTTAAACGATAGCGCTTGTTGGGAGGCAACCCAATTTTATTTTTGTCACTTGATTTTTTATCCTGTTTAGTAATAAATAATTTATCTATCCTCTGTTTTGCTTGTGTTTTTTGTGTCTAATTAGTGTTTGTGCCAAGTAGAACCATTGGGAAGACTTGGGGGAAGTCTTTTTGATCTTGCTGTAAAAAACATAAACTTTAGCTCTCACGAGAATTGCTGCCATTTTTTACTGGATAGTGATATTTAGTTAATTATTTTTGAATATTATTAATAGATAAATTCCTCACGTCCATCAGTTTATTTTAGAATTTTTGGGTTTCCAGAAGTTTGCGTTAGCTACAGATTACTACAGACTGTTCTGTTTTTGACAGATTCTGTTTTTTGTGTGTTGTTTGCTTATTTTGATGAATCTATGGCTAGTAAAATAGTTTATAAACCATAGGGAAGTTGGAATACAGTAGGTTTAACACAAATATAAGTAAATAATTAGTTATTACCGTACCTTGAAGTGGTGTTTTGTTTTCTTTCGCTAACGGAGCTCACGAGTTTTCTGTTAAGTTTTGTGTTGTGAAGTTTTCATGTTTTGGGTAAAGATTCGATGGACTATGGAATAAGGAGTGGCAAGAGACTAAGATTGGGGATGCCCAAGGCACCCCAAGGTAATATTCAAGGAGAACCAAAAGCCTAAGCTTGGGGATGCCCCAGAAGGCATCCCCTCTTTCGTCTTCGTTCATCGGTAAGTTTACTTGGAGTTGTATTTTTATTCACCACATGATATGTGTTTTGCTTGGAGTGTCACTTCATTTTATTTAGTTTTGCTTTCTGTTTGAATAAAATACCAAGGTCTGAAATTCTTAAATGTTAGAGAGTCTTCACATAGTTACATAATTATTTGACTACTCATTGATCTTCACTTATATCTTTTGGAGTAGTTTGTCATTTGCTCTAGTGCTTCACTTATATCTTTTAGAGCACGACGATGGATTTATTTTGAAGAAATATATGAACTCTCATGCTTCACTTATATTATTTTGAGAGTCCTAAACAGCATGGTAATTTTCTTTGGTTATGAATTTAGTCCTACTATGATGGGCATCCAAGAGGGATATAACAAAAACTTTCATATAAAGTGCATTGAATACTATGAGAAGTTTGATACTTGATAATTGTTTTGAGATATGAGGATGGTAACATTAGAGTCATGCTAGTGAGTAGTTGTGAATTTGAGAGATACTTGTGTTAAAGTTTGTGATTCCCGTAGCATGCACGTATGGTGAACTGTTATGTGATGAAGTCAGAGCATGATTTATTTATTGATTGTCTTCCTTATGAGTGGCGGTCGGGGACGAGCGGTGGTCTTTTCCTACCAATCTATCCCCCTAGGAGCATGAGTGTAGTACTTTGTTTCGATAACTAATAGATTTTTGCAATAAGTATTTGAGTTCTTTATGACTAATGTTGAGTCCATGGATTATATGCACTCTCACCCTTCCACCATTGCTAGCCTCTCTAGTACCGCGCAATTCGCTGGTACCATAAACCCACCATTTACCTTCCTCAAAACAGCCACCATCTACCTATTATGGCATTTCCATAGCCATTCCGAGATATATTGCCATGCAACTCTCCACCGTTCCATTTATTATGACACGCTCCATCATTGTCATATTGCTATGCATGATCATGTAGTTGACATTGTATTTGTGGCAAAGCCACCATTCATAACTCTTTCATACATGTCACTCATGAGTCATTGCACATCCCGGTACACCGCCAGAGGCATTCATATAGAGTCATAGCTTGTTATAAGTATCAAGTTGTAATTCTTGAGTTGTAGGTAAATAAAAGTGTGATGATCATCATTATTAGAGCATTGTCCCAGTGAGGAAAGGATGATGGAGACTATGATTCCCCCATAAGTCGGGATGAGACTCCGCACGAAAAATAAAAAAAAAGAGAAAAAAGAGGCCATAAAAAAGAGAAAAGGCCCAAATAAAAAAATGAGAGAAAAAGAGAGAAGGGGCAATGCTACTATCCTTTGACCACACTTGTGCTTCAAAGTAGCACCATGATCTTCATGATAGAGAGTCTCCTATGTTGTCACTTTCATATACTAGTGGGAATCTTTCATTATAGAACTTGGCTTGTATATTCCAATGATGGGCTTCCTCCAAATGCCCTAGGTCTTCGTCAGCAAGCGAGTTGGATGCACACCCACTAGTTTCTTTTGTTGAGCTTTCATACATTTATAGCTCTAGTGCATCCATTGCATGGCAATCCCTACTCACTCACATTGATATCTATTGATGGGCATCTCCATAGCCCGTTGATACGCCTAGTTGATGTGAGACTATCTTCTCCTTTTTGTCTTCTCCACAACCACCATTCTATTCCACCCATAGTGCTATGTCCATGGCTCACCCTCATGTATTGCGTGAAGATTGAAAACGTTTGAGAACATCAAAAGTATGAAACAATTGATTGGCTTGTCGTCGGGGTTGTGCATGATTTAAATATTTTTTGTGGTGAAGATAGAGCATAGCTAGACTATATGATTTTGTAGGGATAGCTTTCTTTGGCCATGTTATTTTGAGAAGACATGATTACTTGGTTAGTATGCTTGAAGTATTATTATTTTTATGTCAATATTAAACTTTTGTCTTCAATCTTATGGATCTGAATATTCTTACCACAATAAAGAGAACTACATGGATAAATATGTTAGGTAGCATTCCACATCAAAAATTCTGTTTTTATCATTTACCTACTCGAGGACGAGCAGGAATTAAGCTTGGGGATGCTGATACGTCTCCAACGTATCTATAATTTTTTATTGTTCCATGCTATTATATTATCAACCTTGGATGTTTTATATGTATTTATATGCTCTTTTATATGATTTCTGGGACTAACCTATTAACCTAGAGCCCAGTGCCAATGCTAGTTTCTGTTTTTTCCTTGTTTTAGAGTATTGCAGAAAAAGAAAATCAAACAGAGTCCAATTGACCTGAAACTTCACGGAACTTATTTTTGGACCAGAAGAAGCCCACGAAGTATCGGAGTTGGACCAGGATAGTCCCGGGCTGCCCACGAGGGTGGGGGGCGCGCCCACCCCCCTGGGCGCGGCCCCTTGCCTCGTGGACAGCCCGGAGGTCCACCGACGTACCTCTTCCTCCCATATATACCCATATACCCTAAAAACTTTGGGGAGCATGATAGATCGGCAGTTCCGCCGCCAGAAGCCTCTGTAGCCACCAAAAACCAATCTAGACCCGTTCCGGCACCCTGCCGGAGGGGGAAATCCCTCTCCGGTGGCCATCTTCATCATCCCGGTGCTCTCCATGACGAGGAGGGAGTAGTTCTCCCTCGGGGCTGAGGGTATGTACCAGTAGCTAAGTGTTTGATCTCTCTCTCTCTCTCTCTCTCTCTCTCTCTCGTGTTCTTGAGGTGATACGATCTTCATGTATCATGAGCTTTGCTATTATAGTTGGATCTTATGATGTTTCTCCCCCTCTAATCTCTTGTAATGGATTGAGTTCTCCCTTTGAAGTTATCTTATCGGATTGAGTTTTAAGGAGTTGAGAACACTTGATGAATGTCTCGCGTGGGATAACCGTGGTGACAATGGGTTATTCTATTTGATTCACTTGATGCATGTTTTGGTGATCAACTTGCGGGTTCCGCCCATGAACCTATGCATAGGGGTTGGCACACGTTTTTGTCTTGACTCTCCGGTAGAAACTTTGGGGCACTCTTTGAAGTACTTTGTGTTGGTTTGAATAGTTGAATCTAAGATTGTGTGATGCATATCGCATAATCATACCCGCGGATACTTGAGGTGACATTGGAGTATCTAGGTGACATTAGGGTTTTGATTGATTTGTGTCTTAAGGTGTTATTCTAGTATGAACTCTAGGATAGATTGAACGGAAATAATAGCTTCATGTTATTTTACTACGGACTCTTGAATAGATCGATCAGAAAGAATAACTTTGAGGTGGTTTCGTACCCTACCATAATCTCTTCGTTTGTTCTCCGCTATTAGTGACTTTGGAGTGACTCTTTGTTGCATGTTGAGGGATAGTTATGTGATCCAATTATGTTATTATTGTTGAGAGAACTTGCACTAGTGAAAGTATGAACCCTAGGCCTTGTTTCAACGCATTGCAATACCGTTTGTGCTCACTTTTATCATTAGTTAGCTTGCTGTTTTTATATTTTCAGATTACAAAAACCTATATCTACCATCCATATTGCACTTGTATCACCATCTCTTCACCGAACTAGTACACCTATACAATTTACCATTGCATTGGGTATGTTGGGGACACAAGAGACTCTTTGTTATTTGGTTGCAAGGTTGCTTGAGAGAGACCATCTTCATCCTACGCCTCCTACGGATTGATAAACCTTAGGTCATCCACTTGAGGGAAATTTGCTACTGTCCTACAAACCTTTGCACTTGGAGGCCCAACAACGTCTACAAGAAGGTTGTGTAGTAGATATCACCTCCAAATTTGGGGAGGCCTCCCTTTTCTTCCTTCCCCCAGGGGGGGAGTCGCTTTCTTCCTCCTCCTCGCCGTCATCTTCGGCGGCCGAAGAGTGAATCCCGTCTTCGGACGTCATGTCCGAAGCGCCTTTTCGGCGAAGGCTACTCCGGCCCCCTTGGTTCTTGGCCTTCTTCTCCAGCACATCATAAGGCGCCGGAAACAACATCTTCGTTAGAAGCGGGGTTTCTTGGTCTTCGGGCAGCGGAGCCGGACAATTAATCTTCCCCGCTATGTCGATCCAGGCCTAAAATTTGATAGGAAGGCTTAGACTCCTTCTCAAGATATGCCAGTAAAGGCTATACCTTGAAAACATGATAGAACTTACCGAATTAGCCTGGCGTTTTAGGCTAAGCCCGCGATCCTCGGTCGTAGGCGGTGGTGTCCCGCCGGCCTTGAAGAGCACTTTCTAGGTGTCTTCATGCGTCGTGCCGAAGAGCTCTAGCAGCGTCTGGTGCTTGGCTGGATCGAACTCCCACGAATAGCAAGTCTGGCGTTGGCACGGAAGGATCCGGCAAATGAGCATAACCTGGATCACGTTGACAAGTTTGATTCTCTTGGTTATCATGTTCTGGACGCATGTCTGGAGCCCAGTTAACTCGTTCGAAGAACCCCAGGTTAGGCCCTTCTCTTGCCAGGAGGTGAGCCGCAGCGGAACTCTGGATCGAAATTCAGCGGCCGCCGCCCAGTTGGTGTCGTGCGGCTCGTTGATGTAGAACCACCCCGACTGCCACCTCATCACCATCTCCACAAAGGAGCCTTCGGGCCATGTGACATTGGGCATCTTTCCCACCATGACGCCTCCGCACTCTGCTTGTTGACCTCTCACCACCTTCGGCTTTACATTGAAGGTCTTCAGCCATAGGCCGAAGTGAGGTGGGATATGGAGAAAGGCCTCGCAAACGACTATAAATACCGAGATGTTGAGGATGAAGTTCGGGGCTAGATCATGGAAGTCCAGCCCGTAGTAAAACATCAGTCCGCGGATAAACGGGTGGAGAGGGAATCCTAGCCCGCGGACGAAATCTGTGAGAAACACAACCCTCTCATGGGGCTCTGGGGTAGGGACAATCTGTCCCTCTGCCGGGAGACGGTGAACGATCTCCTTGGCCAGGTATCCGGCCTCTCGGAGCTCCTTGATGACTTTCTTCTTAACAAAGGAGGCCATCCACTTGCCACCAGCTTCGGATCCGGACATGGTTGGAGTGCTTTCTCCGGCAGGGGAAGCTAGAGCTTGGGCGCTGGAGCCCAAGAATGGATGGGCAGAGGAAGAAGGCGGGGGTGAATGAGTACGAATCCTTATCCCCTTATAAAGGCCGTGAATGACAAACGCCTTCGTACTCGCCTTAAAACTTGCCTACTCCCAAGGGCTGTGTAAACAACACGGTTCGGTTACCCACACCCGTATTGATGAGAATCCCGTAATAAGGGGACACGATCTCTGCTTTCACAAGACGTGCCAATGGCAACCATGTCTCGAAATGGGAGCAGCAGACGAAAAACGGTTCAAAGTTATGACTGGAGAGATGTGATGTCATGTTATGAAAAGTTGTTAGCAGATTGGACTCGTGTAAAATTATATTCTCTCTGCGGTTGTGTGTGGTGTGTGTTACAGGTCCGGACACGTCGATACATTCGAAGACTATTTTGGAGTTCGGAAGGAGGAACCCGCCTTGCAATGCCAAAGACAGGCCTACACGCCGGATACCTTGTCATTGAAGCCAGGTTCAGGGGCTACTGAGGGAGTCCTAGACTAAGGGGTCCTCGGGCGTCCGGCCTGTTAGCCATGGGCCGAACTGATGGGCTGTGAAGATACGAAGACCGAAGACAGCACCCCTGTTCGGATGGGACTCTCCTTGGCATGGAAGGCAAGCTTGGCGACTAAATATGTAGATTCCTTTCTTTGTAACCGGCATTGTGTAACCCTAGATCCTCCCGGTGTCTATATAAACCTGAGGAGTTAGTCTGGAGGACATACATTATCATAGCCATACAAGCTAGACCTCTAGGGTTTAGCCATTACGATCTCGTGGTAGATCAACCTTTGTAATACTCATATTCATCAAGATCAATCAAGCAAGATGTAGGGTATTACCTCCATAGAGAGGGCCCGAACCTGGGTAAAGCATTGTGTCCCCTGTCTCCTGTTACCATCGACCTTAGACGCACAGTTCGGGACCCCCTACCCGAGATCCGCTGGTTTTGACACCGACACCGACATCGTGGACATCTCCGATGACGGAGATTAGCTATGGTAGTATGTAGTATGTAGTAAGTTGGATTTCTATTGCATGCTTTGTATGGATTTAGGTTTTGAAATATGAGAGACTCTGATGCAGAGTGGCTAATTTGAGGCATGAACAGACACTATCCGTGGATGCGCCCGGTCATGTCTGTGGTCGTTTGAGGGATTGGTTTTGTCAAGTCTGGACGGTTGTAGATGCTCTGGCCCTTTTGTGAAAGTTGAGCCAGATCTGACCCTTTTTCTATCATCGGGGGTCAACTGCGATAGGGTATTCCAACCTACCATCAAGTTCCCTAGCGGTAGGCAACTTATCCACGTTAGTGTAGTGCAGCATTACGGCCAAACAGGCTGGCGGTAGCTTGCGCAACCCTACCGCTGAGGTGCCCGGCGGTAGGCGTGTAAAAGCACTATATTTGATACTTATTTTTTTGTGATAGGGCGTGCACCCTTACCACCAAGGGCCTCGACGGTAGGCCATTATACCGCACCGCCATTGATCCCGGTGGTAGGAGAAGGATTAGATCTCAAAGTTTTTTCGAACCAGGGTTCGATCTGGTTCAACTTTTGTAAAAGGGTCAAAACACCAAATTTGGTCGCCAATGGAGCATCTACAACCGAATTGAATTTCTCAAAGGTCCGTCTAGAACTTAGTTGAGACTTAACGGTCTCAGTCGAGTGACGCCGGCGTAGTTTTTTCACTACAAGCGACACGACATGATGCTACAAATGGCGGGGGAAAATGTTGCAATAGTACGACAACAAATGCCACAAGCTGTTCTAGTTAATATGCTATAGCCGTCAATGAAGGATGTTCCAACCAGTGAGATGGTGTGCTACAATCGATGACGAATGACATGCCATAACTACCAAGACGGATGTTGTAATCGATAGGAAAAAATGTTTCAAATGAAGGGATAAAATGCCGCAAGGTCGACTGAGATCCGAAAGAAATGCTATAAATAATGGGACAAAATGCTGCAAGGTCAACTAAGACTTGGTTAAAACTCGGGGATAAATCTCAATTGAGTCAGTTTTAGCAAGCCCATATCTCAAACCCTCTCTGAATATCCCATGGTCGTTGTGTGCACAAAAAATAAAAAAGAAGTCATCCAATTAGATTTCTTAGACAGCGACTGCTACAAAAGAACCAACTTATGTCCTAGAGAAATCAGTCGGCTCGTTAGCCGTCGGATCTTTCCCCCCTGTGTAGTCGTTAGATCCAGTCAACGCAACACCCAGATTATCGTCCTCACGCCGGATCAATGCATACCCCTTTCGTTCTCCGGGCTGCAGCGACGCAACAACACGCACCCTCGCCCGTTGAAAAAGCATCGACCCTGACTCTTAGCCTCCATGCAGCATCGTCGGCAGGCCATGATACGTCCATTTTGCATCATGTTTTCCTACTATTATTTATAATGTTTTATGCATAATAATGCTTTATGGAGTAATTCTAATGCCTTTTCTCTTATAATATGCAAGGTTTACACGAAGAGGGAGAATACCGGTAGCTGGTATTCTGGACCTGAAAAAGCTACATCGGGGCACCTATTCTGCACATCTCCAAATAAGCTGAAAATTAACAAAGAATTATTTTGGAATATATGAGAAATACTAGAGCAAATAACTACCAAAGGGGGCCACCTGGTGAGCACAAGACACCAGGGCATGCCAGGCCACCTAGGCCCACCTTGGTGGGTTGTGCTCAGCCCACCTCCGGTGCCATGTTCTGGTATATAGGTCATTTTGACCTAGAAAAAATAAGGAGATGACTTTTGGGACGGAGCTCCGCTGTCTCAAGGCAGAACTTGGGCATGAGCACTTTTGCCCTCCAGCAGAGCGATTCCGCCGGGGGAACTTTCCTCCTGCAGGGGGAAATCGAAGCCATCATCATCACCAACAACCCTCTCATCTTTGGGAGGCCAATCTCCATCAACGTCTTCAACAACACCATCTCCTCTCAAACCATAGTTCATTTCTTGTGTTCAATCTTTGTACCGGAACCTTAGATTGGTACCTATGGGTGACTAGTAGTGTTGATTACATCTTGTAGTTACTATATGGTTTATTTGGTGGGAGATTATATGTTCAGATCCATTATGCTAATTAATACCCCTCTGATCCTTATGGTGTCATGTGAACGTCGACTACATGGCACTTCACCATCTTTGGAACTAAAGGAATGCATTGTGGAGTAGTTATTAGATGATGGGTTGCTAGAGTGACAGAAGCTTAAACCCTAGTTTATGCGCAACTTCATAAGGGACCAATTTGGATCCAAATGTTTAATGCTATGGTTAGATTTTATCTTAATATTTTTCTCATAGTTGCGGATGCTTGCGAGGGGGTTAATCATAAGTGGGAGGTTTGTTCAAGTAAGAACAACACCCATGCACCGGTCCACCCATATATCAAATTATCAAAGTAGCGAACACAAATCAAACCAACATGATGACAGTGACTAGATAAAATTCCCGTGTACCCTCAGGAACGCTTTGCTTATTATAAGAAATCGTTTTGGCATGTCCTTTGCCACAAAAGGATTGGGCTACCTTGCTGCACTTTATTTACCGTTACCGTTACTTGCTTGTTACAAATTATCTTGCTATCAAACTACCTGTTACCGACAATTTCAGTGCTTACTGAAAACCACTTGCCATTTCCTTCTCCTCCTTGTTGGGTTCGACACTCTTACTTATCGAAAGGACTACGATTGATCCCCTATACTTGTGGCTCATCAAGACTTTTCTGGCATCGTTGCTGGGGAGTGAAGCGCTCTTGGTAAGTGGAAATTGGTAAGGAAAAATGTATACTATGTGCTGAAATTTATTGTCACTTGCTACTATGGAAAACCATCCTTTGAGGGGTTTGTTCGGGTATCTTCACCTCGACTGGAAGCACAATTAGTTGCCCCTCAACCTAGTGCACCTACTAAAAATATTGGTTATGAAATTCCTTCAGGTATGATAGAACAACTGCTAGCTAATCCTTATGCAGGAGATGGAACTGAACATTCTCATATGCACTTGATATATGTGGATGAAATTTGTGGATTATTTAAGCTTGCAGGTTTATTCGGAGATTAAGCTAAGAAGAAGGTTTTCCCTTTATCTTTGAAGGAAAAAGCATTGACATGGTATAGGCTATGCGATGATATTGGATCTTGGAACTGGAATAGATTGAAATTGGAATTTCACCAAAAAATTATCCCATGCATCTAGTTCATCGCGATCGGAATTATATATATAATTTTTGGCCTCATGAAGGAGAAAGTATCTCTCTAGCTTGGGAGAGGCTTGAGTCAATGTTATATTTGTTGGGAAATGTTGCATGGAAAACAAAAAATTTCTATGCACACGAAATATCTGTCCATGGAGATGCATAGCAACGAGGGGGAGAGTGTGTCTACGTACCCTTGTAGACCGTAAGCGGAATCGTTTCTCAACGTTGTTGATGTAGTCAAACTTCTTCGCATTTCAACTGATCAAGCACCGAATGCACGGCACCTCCGTGTTCTGCTCATGTTCAGCTTGGTGACGCCCCTCGCCTTCTTGATCCAGTAAGACGATGAGGTAGTTGATGAGAGTTCCGTCAGCACGACAACGTGGTGACGGTGATGGTGAAGTGATCCTCGCAGGGCTTCACCTAAGCACTACGAAAATATGACCGGGGGTCTAAACGGTGGAGGGAGGCGCCGCACATGGCTAAACAATTGTTTGGGGTATGCTAGGCTCCCCCCACATATATATAGGTGGGAGGGGGAGGGGAGAGGCCAGGAGGTTCCCCAAGTAGGACCGAACCCTACTTGGGCTCCTCCCTAGCCGCACCCCCTGCCATATATGTCGGAGAGGGAAGGAAATAGAGGGGGAGAGGGAAGGAAGGGGGAATCTTGTTCCTCTCTTTCCTTTCCCTTGCCCTCTTTCCTTCTCCTCCTTGGCCGGCCCATATGGGGGGCGCACCAGCGCCTTGTGGCTGGTGCGTTTCCCCTCTTGGCCCATAAGGCACATATCTTTTGACGGGGTGCACGGAACCCTTTCCGGTGACCCGATAAGTACCCGGTAACCCTGAAACACTTTCGGTGTCCGAATACCATCATCCTATATATCAATCTTTACCTCTCGGCCATGTAGAGACTCCTCGTCATGTCCGTGATCTCATCCGGGACTCCGAACAAAATTCGGTCACCAAATCACATAACTCATATATTACTATATAGTATCGAATGTTTAAGCGTGTGAACCCTATGGGTTCGAGAACTATGTAGACATGACCGAGACACCTCTCCGGTAAATAACGAATAGCAGAACCTAGAGGCCCATATTGGCTCCTACATATTCTACAAAGTTCTTTATCGGTCGAACCGTTATGACAATATACGTAATTTCCTTTGTCCATCGGTATGTTACTTGCCCGAGATTCGATCGTCGTTATCTTCATACCTAGTTCAATCTCGTTACCGGCAAGTCTCTTTACTCGTTTCGTAATACATCACCTCGTGCCTAACTCATTAGTCTTTTTCTTGCAAGCTTATGATGTGTATTACCGAGAGGGCCCAGAGATACCTCTTTGATACTCGGAGTGACAAATCCTAATCTCGATCTATGCCAACTCAACAAACACCTTCGGACATACATGTAGAGCATATTTATAATCACCCAGTTACGTTGTGACGTTTGATAGCATACAAGCCATTCGTCCGTTATTCGGGAGTTGCATAATCTCATAGTTGAATGAATATGTATTTGAGATGAAGAAAGCAATGACAATAAAACTGAACGATCATTATGCTAAGCTAACAGATGGGTTTTGTCCATCACATCATTCTCCTAATGATGTGATCCCATTATCAAATGACAGTACATGTATGTGGTTAGGAAACCATAACCATCTTTGATCAACGAGCTAGTCTAGAAGAAGCTTACTAGGGACACGATATTTGTTTATGTATTCACACATGTATTTAGGTTTGCGATCAATACAATTATAGCATGAATAATAAACCTTTATGATGAATAAGGAAATATAAAATAACAACTTTATTATTGCCTCTAGGACATATTTCCTTCAGTCTCCCACTTGCACTAGAGTTAAGAATCTAGTTCACATTGCCATGTGAATAACACCCATAGTTTACATCGCCATGTGATTAACACATATAGTTCACATCACAATGTGACCAACACCCAAAGGGTTTACTAGAGTCAATAATCTAGTTCAAATCGCCATGTGATTAACACCCAAGAGTAATAAGGTGTGATCATGTTTTGCTTGTGAGAGAAGTTTAGTCAACGGGTCTGTCACATTCAGATCCGTATGTATTTTGCAAATTTCTATGTCTACATTGCTCTGCATGGAGCTACTCTAGCTAATTGCTCCCACGTTCAATATGTATCCAGATTGAGACTTAGAGTCATCTATATTAGTGTCAAAGCTTGCATCGATGTAACTATTTATGACAAACTCTTTATCACCTCCATAACCGAGGAACATTTCTTTAGTCCTCTTTAAGGCACCTAAGGATAATTTTGACCCCTGTCCAGTGGTCCACTCCTGGATCACACTTGTACCCTCTTTGCCAGATAAGTGGCAATACACACATCAGGTGTGGTACAGATCATGGCATATCATGTAGAACCTATGGATGAGGCATAGGGAATGACTTTCATTCTCTCTCTATCTTATGCCGTGGTCGGACTTTGAGTCTTACTCAACTTCACACCTTGTAATACAGGCAAGAACCCCTTCTTGGACTGAACCATTTTGAACTTCTTCAAATCTTATCAAGGTATGTGTTTTGTGAAAGTTCTGTTAAGCATCTTGATCTATCCCTATAGATCTTGATGCTTAATATGCAAGTAGCTTCACCAAGATCTTTCATTGTAAAATTCTTATTCAAGTATCCTTTTATGCTATCCAAAACTTCTATATCATTTCCAACCAATAATATGTCATCCACATATAATATCACAAATGCTACAGAGCTCCCACTCACTTTCTTGTGAATACAGGCTTCACCATAAGTCTGTATAAAACCTTATGCTTTGATCACCTCATCAAAGCGTATATTCCAACTCCGAGATGCTTGCACCAGTCCATAGATGGACTGCTAGAGGTTGTACACTTTGTTAGCACCTTTAGGATCGACAAAACCTTCTGGTTGCATCATATACAACTCTTCTTTGAGATATCCATTTAAGGAATGCAAATTTGACATCCATTTGCCAGACTTCATAATCATAAAATGTGGAAATTGCTAACATGATTCGGACGGACTTAAGCATCACTTCGGGTGAGAAAGTCTCATTGTAGTCAACCCCTTGAACTCGTCGAAAACCTTTCGCGACAAGTCAGGATTTGTAGACGGTGACATTACCATCAGCGTCACTCTTCTTCTTGAAGATCCATTTATTCTCAATGGCTTGCTGATCATCAGGCAAGTCGACCAAAGTCCACACTTTGTTCTCATACATGGATCCTATCTTAGATTTCATGGCCTCAAGCCATTTATCAAAATCTGGGCTCATCATAGCTTCTTCATAGTTCGTAGGTTCGCCATGATCTAGTAACATGACTTCCAGGACATGATTACCATACCACTCTGGTGCAGAACATGCTCTGTTCGACCCACGAGGTCCAGTAGTAACTTGATCTGAAGTTTCATGATCATCATCATTAGCTTCCTCTTAGTTGGTGTAGGCATCACAGGAATAGATTTCTCCGATGTGCTACTTTACAAATTTGAGAAGGTATAATTACTTCATCAACTTCTACTTTCCTCCCACTTACTTCTTTCGAGAGAAACACCTTCTCTAGAAAGGACCCATTCTTAGCAACAAAGATCTTGCCTTCAGATCTGTGGTAGAAGGTGTACCCAAAAGTTTCTTTAGGGTATCATATGAAGACGCACTTCTTCGATTTGGTTTTGAACTTATCCGGCTGAAGCCTTTTGACATCAGCATCGCATCCCCAAAATTTAAGAAATGACAGCTTAGGTTTCTTGCCAAACCACAGTTCATATGGTGTCATCTCAACGGATTTAGACGGTGCCCTATTTAATGTGAATGCAGCTGTCTCTAATGCATAACCCCAAAACGATAGTGGTAAATCGGTAAGAGACATCATAGAATGCCCCATATCCAATAAAGTACGGTTACGATGTTCGGACACACCATTACGTTGTGGTGTTCCAGGTGGCGTGAGTTGTGAACAATTCCACATTGTTTTAAATGAAGGCTGATACATCTTCATTGTATCTATAATTTTTGATTGGTTCATGCCAATATTATACAACTTTCACATATTTTTGGCAACTTTCTATATGATTTATTAGACTTACCTATTGATCCAGTGCCAGTTCCTTTTTTTGCATGTTTTTTTGTTTTGCAGAAAATCCATATCAAACAAAGTTCAAATGCGATAAAAATTCACAGAGAATCATTTTGGCATATATGTGATTTTTGGGAGGTGGAATCAACGCAAACGGGGGCCACAGTGCCTACAACCCACCAGGGTGCGCCCCAAGCCCAAGGCACGCCCAGGTGTCTTATGCTCTCCTCGAACGTCGGTTGGAGCTCTACTTCGGGCGCAAGGAAGCTTATATCCGTAAAAAAATCATGTTAAAATTTCAGTGCAATCGGACTTACGGATCTTCCGGAATATAAGAAACGGTTTTCGGCTAGATCTGGGGAACGCGAAACAGAAGAGAACGGAGAGGGAGATCCAATCTCGGAGGGGCTCCCACCCCTCCGCTGTCATGGAGGCCATGGACCAGAGGGGGAACTCTTCTCCCATCTAGGGGGGAGTCCGAGGAAGAAGAATAAGGAGGGGGCTCTCCCCCCCTCTCTCCCGGTGGCGCTAGAGTGCCGCCGGGGCAAAGATCGTGACGACAATCTACATCAACAATCTTGCTACCGTCCACACCAACTTTGTCCCCCTCTATGCAGCGGTGTAACACCTCTTCTCCCCGCTGTAATCTCTACTTAAACATGGTGCTCAACTCCATATATCATTCCCCAATGATCTATGGTTATCATATGATGTTTGAGTAGATCCGTTTTGTCCTGTGGGTTAATCGTGATTTTGGTTGGTATGATTGTATATTTTATTTATGGTACTGTCCTACGGTGCCCTCCGTTTCGCGCGAACGTGAGGGCCCCCCGCTATAGGGTGTTGCAATATGTTCATGGTTTACTTATGCTGGGTTGCGAGAGTGACAAAAGCTTAAACCCGAGTAAGTGGGTTATGGCATATGGGAGTAAAGAGGACTTGATACTTAATGCTATGGTTGGGTTTCACGACCTTAATGATCATTAGTAGTTACGGATGCTTGATAAGGGTTCAATCATAAGTGCATATGATCCATGTAGAGAAAGTATGTTAGCTCATGCCTCTCCCTCATATAAAATTACAAGAATGATTACCGGTACTCGTTATCGATTGCCTAGTGACAATTGACTTTCTTGTTAACAAAAGCTATCCACTTTTAATACCTTGCAATTTATTCATAGTTTTATTCTGCAAAGTACTCGTAGTTTTATTCTTGCAAAATAGTTTCATACTTGTTTTAGGTAAAGCAAACATCAAGTGTGCGTAGAGTAGTATCGGTGGTCGGTAGAAATTGAGGGAATATTTGTCCTACCTTTAGCTCCTCGTTGGGTTTGACCCTCTTATTTATTGAAGAAGGCTACAAACGACTTCACACATAAGCCTTATTATATTTTCCTCAAAATAGCCAACGTACCTACCTATTATGGCCCTTCCATAGCCATTCTGAGATATATTGCCATGCTTCCACTGCTTCCATTTTGATGACTTGAGCATTCGTTGTCATATTCCTTTGCATGATCGTAAGATAGCTAGCATGATATTTCCATGGCTTGTCCGTTTTTTGATATCGTTGTTATGCTAGATCATTGCTCATCCTGGTACACTGCCAGAGGCATTCATATAGAGTCATACTTTGTTATAGGTATCGAGTTGTAATTTTTATTTCTTTTGAGTTATAAGTAAATAGAAGTGTGATGATCATCATTATTCATTTTTAGAGCATTGCTCCAGTGAGGAGAGGATGATGGAGACTATGATTCCCCCACAAGTCAGGATGAGACTCCGGACAATGAGAGAGAAAAAGAAAAAAAAGAAAAAATAAAAAAAAAGAAGAAAAGAAAAAGAAAAAAAAGAAAAAGAAAAAGGAAAAATATAAAGAAAATAAAGAAATAAAGAGAGAAGGGACATGCTAGTTCCACACTCGTGCTTCAAAGTAGCACCATGTTTTTCATATGGAGAGTCTCCTATGTTGTCAGTTTAATATACTAGTGGGAATTTTTCATTATAGGATTAGATGCACACCCACTTAGTTTTCATGATGAGCTTTCATACACTTATAGCTCTTAGTGCATTCGTTGCATGGCAATCCCTATTCCTCGCATTAATATCAATTGATGGGCATCTCCATAGCCCGTCGGTTAGCCGCATCAATGTGAGACTTTCTTACTTTATTATCTTCTCTATATTTACCCCTATCATCATACTCTATTCCACATGTAGTGCTATGTCCATGGCTTGCTCTCATGTATTGCGTGAGGGTTGAAAAAGCTGACGCGCGTTAAAAAGTATGAACCAATTGCTCGACTTGTCATCGTGGTCGTGCATGATAAATACTTCGTGTTAAGAAGACAAAGCATGATAAGACTATATGATTTTGTAGGGATAGCTTTCTTTAGCGTTGATATTTTGAAAGACACGATTGTTTTTTGGGATGCCTAAGAATTGATGTCTTTATGTCAAATTATACACGATCATGCACTCCCACCTACCTACAATACAACCTTGCAAATGGTTGTGGCAGAGTAGGTGCACTATGAAGATCAAGGTGTTTGGGTGGCTGTTATTCTTTAACAGACTAAACACCAAGGATATGCTAGTTCAAAGACATTGGCATTCAAGCCAAGATGACAATCTCTGTCTCATTTGTAGTGAGCTGGTGTATGAGGATAGAATCCATCTGTTTTTTAATTGCACATTCAGTTGTAGAGTCTGGGGCTACTTGGGCATTGATTGGTCTGGAGGCTCCGATATACTGCAATGTATCATGCATGCTAGATCCAGCTTTAGGCACCCTTTCTTCTTTGAAGTTATGCTAACACTAGTAGAAAAAGGACCTAATGTGAGACACATTAGTCCCGATTTGATTTTGATCCGGTACTAATGGTACCATTAATGCCGGTTCGAACGACTATGCATTAATGCCGGTTCGTGTTGAACCTTTAGTACCGGTTCATGCCACGAACCAGTACTAAAGGGGTGGTGGTAGGCTGGCGTCAGGCCGGGGCCCCACGATCACCTTTAGTACCGGTTCGTGGCACAAATCGGTACTAAAGGGCTATCCTTTAGTACCGGTTCGTGCCACGAAGTGGGACTAAAGGGGTCTGACCTATAGTCCCGGTTGGAGACACAAACTGGGACTATAGGGCAATTTTCAAACTCTACCCCCCCATGTATCGCCATTTCAGTTTTGAAAAAATCAAAAGAAAATGATAAAAACTTCAAAAAATAAAATCCTTCGAGAGGTAGTTATATTACTACATCTACTAGTTAGGAAAATTTGAAAACTTAAATCTGGACATGTTTTCCAAAAAGTGTAGGGAAAATGTAAAACGGCTATAACTTTTGCATACAATGTCGGAAAAAAACGTATAATATATCAAAAAATTCAGCACGAAAATCCGCATCCGATGGAGACCGCCTATGGCATGTTTGCAATTTTTTAGAATCCTCAAATTCCAAAAGGAAAAAAAGATATGGTCAAATTTCAGTTTTTATAAAAAAATTGGGTTAAATCTGGTCAAACTACTTATTCAAGAAGTATTAATGTTACTACATAATTATTCAAGAATATTAGTGTTACTAAATAATTATTTCAATTTTTTGAATTTTGGTCAAATCTGGTCAAATTATGGTTAAACTGTGGTCAAACTATGGTCAAACTTATTCAAGAAATATTAGTGTTACTAAATAATTACTATTTTTTAGAATAATAGTTTCAAACTCAAACAGTGAAACTTGTGACCTAATGCTCAAGCTAAACTGCTAAGGGTTAATAGGATTGACAGCTTACATTTGTCAGGAAAACAACAAGTGCATACTTGGAATGTAGGGGGAATAGAACTCCGAAGTTAAGCGTGCTCAGGCTGGGGGAGTGAGAGGATGGGTGACCGGCTGGGAAGTTAGGCGATTTGGAATGAGTGATCCACACTTGAGCAGTTAAGAGAGGTGATTGGAGACTAAATCATCAAATAATTCAGAAAAATTAAAAATAAAAAAAAAATCAAATTTTTTTCCAAAATTTTCAAAAAAAAGTTCCACCAACCGGTACTAAAGGTCCCCCATACCAGGGCGCGAGCTCACGCCACGTGGTGGCACTTTAGCGCCGGTTCGTGCCGAACCGGTACTAAAGGGGGGCCTTTAGTGCCCACCCTTTAGTGCCGGTTATGGAACCGGCACTAAAGGCCCTTACGAACCGGTTTTAAAGCTCCGTTTTCTACTAGTGTAACAATAGCCTGGAATATTTGGATTTTAAGAAATGGCAGAACCTTCAGAGTTGAGAGAGCTACTTTCAGTGCTTGGAAGTGTAAATTCATCCATGATATTTCATTGCTTGCTCATAGGGTGAATGATTGTATTAAACCAAAACTCTTGGCTTGGGTTGATTCTTTGTTGTAAAGCAGGTAGGGATGTTTAGTCATAGGTAGGCTCTTGTCTTTTTTTCTTTGTATAGTCTGTATTTTGCTTGTACAGTTCTGTTTTCCTTAATAAAGGGCTGTGGGGCTTTGCCTCACAGTAAATATTCAAAAAAAAATTATACACAATTGCTTTGAATCACTTATGTCTTAATATTCATGCCATGACTAGACATATTATCAAGTTTATGCTAGGTAGCATTCCACGTCAAAAGTTATCTTTTTTATCATTTATCTACTCGAGGACGGGCAGGAATTAAGCTTGGGGATGCTATCTATAATTTTTGATTGTTTCATGCCAATATTATACAACTTTCACATATTTTTGGCAACTTTTATATGATTTATTGGACTAACCTATTGATCCAGTGCCCAGTGCCAGTTCCTCTTTTTTTTTTGTTTTTTGCTTCACAGAAAATCCATATCAAACGAAGTCCAAACACGATAAAAATTTAAAGAGAATTATTTTCGAATATATGTGATTTTGGTATGTGGAATCAATGCAAACGGTGGCCCATAGTGCCCACAACCCACCAGGGCGTGCCCCAGGCCCCAAGCGTGCCCATGTGTTGTATGCTCCCCTAGAACATCGGTTGGAGCTCTACTTCAGGCGCAAGGAAGCTTATATCCGGAGAAAATTCATGTTAAAATTTCAGCGCAATCGAAGTTACGGATCTCCCGAAATATAAGAAACAGTTTTCGGCTAGATCTGGGGAACACGAAGCAGAAGAGAACAGAGAGGGAGATCCAATCTTGGAGGGGCTCCCACCCCTCCGCCGAGGCCTTGTACCAGAGGGGGAACTCTCCTCCCATCTAGGGGGAGGCCAAGGAAGATAAGAAGGAGGGGGCTCTCTCCCCCTCTCTCCCGGTGGCGCCAGAGTGCCGTCGGGGCAAGGATCGTGATGGCGATCTACATCAACAATCTTGCTACCGTCCACACCAACTTTCTCCCCCTCTATGCAGCGGTGTAACACCTCTTCTCCATGTTGTAATCTCTACTTAAACATGGTGCTCAACTCCATATATTATTTCCCAATGATCTATGGTTATCCTATGATGTTTGAGTAGATCCGTTTTTTCCTATGGGTTAATCATGATCTTGGTTGGGATTGTATATTTTATTTATGGTGTTGTCCTACGGTGCCCTTCGTCTCACGCAAATGTGAGGCCCCCCCACTAGAGGGTGTTGCAATATGTTCATGGTTCGCTTATGGTGGGTTGCGAGAGTGACAGAAGCTTAAACCTGAGTTAGTGGGTTATGGCGTACGGGAGTAAAGAGGACTTGATGCTTAATGCGATGGTTGGGTTTCATGACCTTAATCATCTTTAGTAGTTGTGAATGTTTGCTAGGGGTCCAATCATAAGTGCATATGATCCAAGTAGAGAAAGTATGTTGGCTCATGCCTCTCCCTCATATAAAATTACAAGAATAATTACCGGTACTTGTTATTGATTGCCTAGTGACGAATGACTTTCTTGTTGACAAAAGATATCCACTTTTATTACCTAGCAATTTATTCATAGTTTTATTCTTGCAAAGTACTCATAGTTTTATTCTTGCAAAATAATTTCATACTTGTTTTAGGTAAAGCAAATGTCAAGTGTGCGTAGAGTTGTATCAGTGGTCGATAGAACTTGAGGGAATATTTGTCCTACCTTTAGCTCCTTGTTGGGTTCGACACTCTTATTTATCTAAGAAGGCTACAAAATATCCCCTATACTTGTGGGTTATCAAAGGCCAAACTCGTAACTGAAATATTTGCCTCCACGACCAGATCGTAGAAACTTCATTTTCTTGTTACGATGATTCTTCACTTCACTCTAAAATTCTTTGAACTTTTCAAATGTTTCAGACTTGTGTTTCATTAAGTAGATATACCCATACCTACTAAAATTATCTGTGAAGGTCAGAAAATAACGATACCCGCCACGTGCTTCCACACTCATCGGACCACATACATCGGTATGTATTATTTCCAATAAGTCATTAGCTCGCTCCATTGTTCCGGAGAACAGAGTTTTAGTCATCTTTCCCATGAGGTATGGCTCGCAAGTATCAAATGATTCATAATGAAGTGATTCCAAAAGTCCATATGGATGGAGTTTCTTCATGCGCTTTACACCAATATGACCTAAAGGGTAGTGCCACAAGTATGTTGCACTATCATTATTAACTTTGCATCTTTTGGCATCAATATTATGAATATGTGTATCACTATGATCGAGATTCAATAAACCATTCACATTGGGTGTATGACCATAGAAGGTTTTATTCATGTAAATAGAACAATAATTATACTTTGACTTAAATGAATAACTGTATTCCAATAAACATGATCAAATCACATTCATGCTCAACGCAAACACCAAATAATATTTATTTAGGTTCAACACTAATCCCGAAGGTAGAGGGAGTGTGCGATGGTGATCATATCGACATTGGAATCACTTCCAACACACATCGTCACCTCGCCTTTAACTAGTCTCTATTTATTCTGCAACTCCTGTTTCAAGCTACTAATCTTAGCAACTGAATCGGTATCAAATACCCGGGGGCTACTATTAATACTAGTAAGGTACACATCAATAACATGTATATCAAATATACCTTTGTTCGCTTTGCCATCCTTATTATTCGCAAAGTATTTGGGGCAGTTCCGTTTCCAGTGACCATTTCATTTGTAGTAGAGGCACTCCATTTTAGGCTTGGGTCTAGCTTTGGGCTTCTTCATGGGAGAGGCAACTTGCTTGCCATTCTTCTTGAAGTTCCCTCTCTTTCCCTTTCCCTTTTTCTTGAAACTTGTGGTCTTGTTAACCATCAACACTTGATGTTATTTCTTGATTTCTATCATCGTCGATTTCAGCATCGCGAAGAGCTCGGGAATCATTTTTGCCATCCCTTGCATATTATAGTTCATCACGAACTTCTAGTAGCTTGGTGATAGTGACTAGAGAACTTTGTCAATCATTATCTTATCTACAAGACTAACTCCCACTTGATTCAAGCGATTGCAGTACCCAGACATTCTGAGCACATGCTAACTGGTTGAGTTATTCTCCTCCATCTTGTAGGCAAAGTACTTATTAGAGGTCTCATACCTCTCAACACAGGAATGAGTCTGAAATACCAATTTTAGTTCTTGGAACATCTCATATGCTCTGTGGCGTTCAAAATGTTTTTGAAGTCCCAGTTCCAAGTCGTAAAGCATGGCACACTAAACTATTAAGTAGTCATCATATCGAGCTTGCCAAACGTTCATAACATCTGCATCTACTCCTGCAATAGGTATGTCACCTAGCGGTGCATCGAGGACATAATTCTTCTGTGCAACAATGAGGATAATACTCAGATCACGGACCTAGTCCGCGTCATTGGTACTATCATCTTTCAACTTATTTTTCTCTAGGAACATATCAAAAATATGGGAGCTATATTGCGAGCTATTGATCTACAACATAGATCTGCAAATACTATGAAGACTAAGTTCATGATAACTTAAGTTCAATTAATCAAATTACTTAAGAACTCCCACTTATATAGACATCCCTCAAGTCATCTAAGTGATACGTGATCCAAATCAACTAACCCATGTCCGATCATCACGTGAGATGGGGTAGTCATCAATAGTGAATATCTCTATGTTGATCATATCTACTATATGTCACATTCAACCTTTTGGTCTCTAGTGTTCCGAGGCCATGACTGTACATGCTAGGCTCGTCAAGTTTAACCCAAGTATTTTGCATGTGTAAAACTGTCTTACACCCGTTGAATGTGAACGTAGAGTCTATCACACCCGATCATTATGTGGTGTCTCAAAACGACAAACTTTTGCAATGGTGCATAATCAGGGAGAACACTTTTACCTTGAAATTTAGTGAAGGGATCATCTTATAATGCTACTGCCGTTCCAAGCAAAATAAGATGCATATAAGATAAACATCACATGCAATCAAGATATGTGACATGATATGGCCATCATCATCTTGTGCTTTTGATATGCATCTCCAAAGCATCATCATGATCTCCATCATCACCTGCTCGACACCTTGATCTTCATCGTTGCATCGTGGTCGTCTCGCCAACTATTGCTTCTACAACTATCGCTAACGCATAGTGACAAAGTAAAGCAATTACATGGCGTTTGCACTCCATACAATAACGAAACAACCATAAGGCTCCTGCCTGTTGCCGATAACTTACAAAACATGATCATCTCATACAATAATGTTTATCACATCATGTGTTGACCATACCACATCACAACTTGCCCTGCAAAAACTTGTTAGACGTCCTCTACTTTGTTGTTGCATGTTTTACGTGTCTGCTACGGGCTTATAGCAAGAACCATTCTTACCTACACAAAAACCACAACGGTGATTATCAAGTTTGATGTTTTAACCTTCTTCAAGGACCGGCCGTAGTCAAGTTTGATTCAACTAAAGTAGGAGAAACAGACACCTGCCAGCCACCTTTATGCAAAACTAGTTGCATGCCTGTCGGTGGAACCGGTCTCATGTGCGTGGACATGTAAGGTTGGCCCGGGTCGCTTCATCCCACAATACCGCCGAATCAAAATAAGATGTTGGTGGCAAGCAATATGACTATCACCGCCCACAACTCTTTGTGTTCTACTCGTGCATATAATCTACGCATTGACCTGGCTCTGATACCACTGTTGGGAAACGTTGCATGGAAAAAAGAAAAAATTCTATGCACACGCAAGATCTATCCATGGAGATGCATAGCAACGAGGGGGAGAGTATGTCTACATACCCTCGTAGACCGAAAGCGGAAGCATTTCTCAACGTGGTTGATGTAGTCGAACTTCTTCGCATTTCGACCGGTCAAGTACCAAACGCATGACACGTCCTTGTTCTCCACACGTTCAGCATGATGACGTCCCTCGCCTTCTTGATCCAGCAAGACATCGAGGTAGTTGATAAGTTCCAGCAGCACGACGGCGTGGTGACGGTGATGGTGAAGTGATCCTCGCAGGGCTTCGCCTAAGCACTATAAAAATATGACCGGGGGTGTAAACGGTGGAGGGGGCACCGCACATGGCTAAACAATTGTCTGGGGTGTGCTAGGCGCCCCCCACATATATATAGGCGGGAGGGGGAGGAGAGAGGCCAGGAGGCACCCCAAGTAGGACCGAATCCTAGTTGGGCTCCTCCCTATCCGTGCACCCCCCTGCCATATATGTCAGAGGGCAAGGAAAGAGAGGGGGAGAGGGAAGGAAGGGAAAACTTATTTATTCTTAAATTTCCACCCTCAACGGATGGCTCGAGATCCTATTCCACTCTTTCCTTTCCCTTCCCCTTTTTCCTTATCCTCCTTGGCCAGCCCATATGGGCGGTGCAGCAGCCCCTTGTGGCTGGCGTGTTTCCCCTTCTGGCCCATAAGGCCCATATCTTTTGCCAAAGGTGCTCGGAACCCCTTCCGGTGACCCGATAAGTACCCGGTAACCGCTGAAACACTTCCGGTGTCCGAATACCATCGTCCTATATATATATACACACACACACACACACATAAACACTATTCTGATCACGGGATCAGAATAATATTCTGATCACAACCTGACCTGCCCCGCTAGTAGTACGTTGAACTTCCCTGTGAACTAGGTTGAACTTCCGCCAACATTGCCCAAATGGGCTTGCGATATACCGTTGGAAAGCTATGGACCCCAATATCATGACCCAACTTAAATTTTTAGCAAAATATAAGCGGTTTAAGAGCAGTTTTGAAAACCGTTTTTTCTTCGCACAAAAAACGTGAATCGTATTTCCGATCACATTTCTAAACTGTTTATCGGAATGAGGCATATAATATGGCGTTGGAAATCTGCTACAAAACCGCTCCTTCCACATGATGAAAGTTTTCACTAATTCCCTATGGTTAAAGAGTAATTTAGAAAAATGTAAAATTTCATAAACCGAATAGCTGAGTTCGTTTTTTCGATGTCATTTCTAAACGGCTAATCCAATGGAGGCATATGATATGGCGTTGGAAAGCTTATGAAAATGCGCTACTTTTTAATCCTGAAAGTTTTTTTCTAATTTTGAATGGTTTAAGAGTAATTTAGAAAATGGTCCAAGTCCTACCAAGTTCGTATTTTCAAGCTAATTTTTTAACCATGCGCCCGAGTGCAGCAAATGATATGGCGTTGAAAAGCTTGAACAAATGCAAAACTTTTTGGTATGTATTGTTTCTCCCAATTCTTTACGGTTTTAAGTCAGTTTCGAAAATGGAAAAACGTATTTTCACTGTAATTTGTACAAACTTTATCAGAATTGGGCAAATAATATACCGTTGAAAAGCTATGGAAAATGCGAAAGTTTTTCATGTTGATGGTTTTCTCTGATTCTTAGCCGTTTTCAAGTAATTTCGAAAATGGCGGGATCATTCGTTCTGCCTCTATCGCAAAACAGATTCTTCGAAAATGCACCGCATGAAGAACCTGAACTTCTCAGCATGTGTACCTGAACTTCACTCTGTTTTCGACGTGCTTTTTTTGCTCGCAGATCTCCATCCACTCCTCGGAATTCAACGAGTGATATACCGATGGAAAGCTGCTATAAACATGCAACTTTCCCGTGTCGATTATTTTATCATACTCGCGATGGTTTTAAAAGTTTTTCATCTGAAATTCATTCAGTGTAGTAGTTGAACTTCCTGCTCTTTTCACGTTGAACTTCTATGACGTATTTTTCCTTTGTAATTTTCTCATCCATTTTCGTCAGTGTTACCCAAATGATATTCCTTTTGTACAAACCTCTCTCACAATAATTTTTTTAACTTTCTTCGACCAAGGACTTGGACTTATAACAACAAAACTTTTAGCCTTTGTTTTTTTATTCCTTTTTAATACAAAATGCACACCGTGTAATACGTGAACTTCTAGTAGTTATCAATCTGAACTTCTCTAGGTTACGTGAATATATCTGAGTTTTTTTATGATTTTTAATCTGATTTTCTTAATCCTTTTTTATGAAATTTTGAAGCGGTCTATTATTAAAAGTTGAACTTCTTGTTATTTAATTTCTGAACTTCTTGTTTCCATTCTTTAATAATGAGAAAATCTGAGTTTTCTATAATCATCCAACTTCTCCATCTTTTTAATATGGACTTCCTGGTTTTATTTCTTAATCTTCTTTCATGAAATTTTAAGGCCCTCTATTATTAAAAGTTGAACTTCATGTTATTTAATTTTTGAACTTCTTGTTTTCATTCTTTAATAACGAGGAAAATCTGAGTTTTCTATAATCATCGAACTTCTATATCGAACCGCTCTAACTTTTTTATTTGAATTTATTTTATGTATTTGTAGAAATGTGAAAATTGTAGTTTCGTTAGAAATATGAAACTTCTTCATTATTTTGAATTGAACTTATTTGTTTTATTCTTTAGTAACCGGAAAAACTTGAGTTTTTAATTAAATATCAAACTTCTCCATGTTTTTAAATTGAACTTCTTGGTTTTATTCTTCAGTAACGAGAAAAACTGAGTATTTAATGTACATTTAATTACTCTATTTTTGAAAATTGAACTTCTTGGTTTAATCTTTAGTATCGGGGAAAATACGAATTAAAAAAGGGGAAAATATTTTAGAAACTTTTTTGTTGTTTTCTTATTTTAATTTGAAATTATTATCTATTCTTTAGAACGAGAATCTAAGGTTTTTATCAACTTTAAACTTCTCTATTATTTTAATTTGAACTTCTTAGTTTTATTCTTCTGTAACAAGGAAAATCGAGTTTTTTGAACCTCTTTTGTTTTAAAATTTTGAACTTCTAGGTTTTATTTTTAATAATGTGAAAAATTTTGAACTTCTATAAGTATGTAAAAAAATCTGATATATATATTTTTATAAAAGTCGAACCCCTTCCTTTTTTCAACTTGAACTTCTTAGTTTTTAGTTTTGTAGTCGTAGCATGAACCCCTTCCTTCTCTTGGTTTTCTAGAAGTACGTAGATATATTTTTTGAACTTCTTTCTATAGATTGTCAGCATGCATCTTTTTCTTCAAAACCAAAATCTCAGCACAAAGTAATAAGAAGAGAAACGGAGTATGAACACAAAGGTTTGTCATGTCGGTGCTACATATACGTTGTATTAAGAAGTCAACCACTTTATGAACAACATTTTGTCATTTTTTATGCAAAAATTGCATGTTCTTTCTGAACATCAATTCTAGATACACAAGAAAAAGAAAGAACTTTGGTCGGATGAGGGATCCTGCCCAAGTTTTTGCTACTCATCCAGATACACAAGAGAGAGATCGGTGCTCTGTATCCCGCTCCCTATGTGATCTACGAGAGGAAGGTCAGTATGCACGAGGGGAGAAGGTCACCTTTTGGACCTGGGGGCAAAGTTGTGCCCTTCCTGGGAAAGAAGGGCTCTCTCTTAGTGCACGCGCATCTCAGCCTCATCACGGCGTCGTGGTCGGTGACGTGCAGCAGGATCGACGTGACCAGATGAGCTCGCTGGAGCAAGGGCTGGCGAGTTTTTCTAAGCTCTTCCCGTGGTCCTGAGTTGTTTGTTAAGGCACCGTCGCTGAAGTACAAACCCACTGGGACCTGAAGGACGGGGGCGACCTCGCGCCGGACAGGGAGGGTCGTGCGCTGGGAAGAAGGAGAGATGCGGCCTCATGGCGGAGGAAGGTAGGGCCGATAGCCTCGACCCGGAAATAGTTTGGATTGCCGACGTGCCAGGAGGAGGAGGCGGCCTCGCGACGGAAGTATGCAGGGGCCCGGCGTGCCGTCCTCGCACAGGAAGAGGCAGGATCAGCGGCAGGCCAGGAGGAGGCGGGGTGGGAAGGGGCGGCGGCGGCGGCCTCGCACCGCCGGAAGCAGGCAGGGGCGCCAACGGACTCGCACCGCTTGGGGGCGGCGGCGCGCCGGGCGGAGGCAGGTCGGCGGTGCTGGCGCTAGGAGGAGGCGGGGGAGGCGGCGCCAGGAGGTCGAGCGACGGCAGGATCTGGCAGAATGGTGCACGGGCTTACGTGCGCCGGCGGCGGCGGTTCCGGGGGCTGGTGCCGACAGGTCAGTGGGTGGGAGGTGGGGATCGAGGGAGTGCGGGAGGTGGCAGTCGAGGGAAGTTAGCGGCAGTGGGGATCATTGTTTTTTTCTTTGTTCAAGCGGGTTCGGGAGTTCGGGAACAACGAATCGGGCCTATATAGGGGTGATTGTGATCCAAATAACTATTCTAATCTTGGGATTAGAATAGTGCTGTCCTATATATATATATATATATATATATTATATATATATATATATATCAATTTTTACCTCTCGACCATTTCGAGACTCCTCGTCATGTCCGTGATGTCATCCGGGACTCTGAACAAAATTTTGTCACCAAATCACATAACTCATATAATACTATATCATCATCGAACGTTTAAGCGTGCGGACCCTACGGGTTCGAGAACTATGTAGACATGACCGAGGCACCTCTCTGGTCATTAACCAATAGCGGAACCTCGATGCCCATATTGGCTCCTACATATTCTACGAAGATCTTTATCGGTCGAACCATTATGAAAACATACGTAATTCCCTTTGTCCATCGGTATGTTACTTTCCCAAGATTCGATCGTCAGTATCTTCATACCTAGTTCAATCTTGTTACCGGCAAGACTCTTTACTCATTCCATCATACATCACCTTGTGACTAACTCCTTAGTGTTTTGCTTGCAAGCTTATGATGTGTATTTCCGAGAGGGACCAGAGATACCACTCGATACTCAGAGTGACAAATCCTAATATCGATCTATGCCAACTCAACAAACACCTTCAGAGATACCTATTGAGCCTCTTTATAATCACCCAGTTATGTTGTGACGTTTGATAGCACACAAGGCATTCCTCTGGTATCCGGGAGTTGCATAATCTCATAGTCGAAGGAATATGTATTTGACATGAAGAAAGCAATAGCAATAAAACTGAATGATCATTATGCTAAGCTAACGGATTGATCTTGTCCATCACATCATTCTCCTAATGACGTGATCCCGTCATCAAATGAAAACACATGTCTATGGTTAGGAAACCTTAACCATCTTTGATCAATGAGCTAGTCTAGTAGAGGCTTACTAGGGACACGGTATTTGTTTATGTATTCACACATGTATTTAGGATTGCGATCAATACAATTATAGCATGAATAATAAACCTTTATCATGAATAAGGAAATATAACATAACAACTTTATTATTGCCTCTAGGGCATATTTCCTTCAATATTCATGCCCCAATCATAGGCTCTCTAGAGAAATTATTATCCAGAACTTTTATGCTTGGTTTTCTCATGATGATTAATCCATGCTCGATACCTCTTATACTGGTTCTTTTATGAAGAAGACTATTGAATTCAGGTGGGATATTTTAGAAAGAGTTAAACGCAACTCTGAAGATTGAGAACTCAACGAAGGTAAAGAATCAGGTATTAAGCTTGAGTTTGATTGTATTAAATATTTTATGAATAACGATGCTTTTCACAAGTTTATCACTAAATATGAACTTGACTCTGAGATAGTAGCCTCCTTTTGTGAATCATTTGCTACTCATGTTGATCTCCCTAAAGAGAAGTGGTTTAAATACCATTCCCCTATTAAAGAAGAAACTAAAGAATCGGCAATAGCTAAAGATGAAACTATTATTTACAATGTTGATCCAGTTGTGTCTACTGCTTATATTGAAAACCCACCTTTCCCTGTTAGGATAAATGAACATGCTAAGGTTTTCAACTATGGTTCGCAAAAGTAATATTAAATCACCTAGACCCTCAGAACAAATCAAAATAGAACCTAGTGTTGCTATGGTTAAAGATCTCTTAGTAGAAAATATTGATGGACATGTTATTTACTTCTGTGATGAAGCTGCTATAATTGCTAAGCCTGATGAAAAAGATAAACATAGGCCTGTTGTTGGCATGCCTGTTGTCTCAGTCAAAATAGGAGATCATTGTTATCATGGCCTATGTGATTTAGGTGCTAGTGTGAGTGCTATTCCTTTTACCTTATACCAAGAAATCATGAATGATATAGCACCCACTGAAATAGAAGACATAGATGTTACTATTAAACTTGCTAATAGAGACACCATCACATCACTTGGGATCATTTGAGATGTTGAAGTCTTGCATGGCAAAATAAAATACCCTACTTATTTTCTAGTTCTTGGTTCCCCACAAGATGACTTTCGTCTACCTATCTTTGGTAGACCTTTCTTGAACACTGTCAGTGCTACTATAAATTGTCATAAACAAACTCTCAGTGTTAGTTTTGGTGATGAGTCCCATGAGTTTAATTTCTCTAAGTTTAATAGACAACCTCATAATAAAGAATTGCCTAGTAAGGATGAAATAATTGGTCTTGCTTCTATTGCTATGCCTCCTACTGATCCACTAAAACAGTATTTGCTAGACCATGAAAATGATATGCACTTGCATGAGAGAAATGAAATAGATAAAATATTCTTTGAAGAACAACCTCTGCTTAAACATAAATCTAGGAGGTCCTCCTCCACCTAAAGGTGATCCTGTGTTTGAATTAAAACAATTGCCTGACACTTTGAAATATGCTTATCTTGATGAGAAAAAGATATATCCTGTTATTATTAGTGCTAACCTTTTATAACATGAAGAAGAAAGATTATTGAAAATTCTAAAGAAGCACCGAGCGGCTATCGGATATACTCTTGATGATCTTAAGGGCATTAGTCCCACTATGTGTCAGCACAAGATTTATATGGAACCTGATGCTAAATCCTTTGTTGATCGCCAACGATGTTTGAATCCTAAGATTAAAGAAGTGGTAAGAACTAAAATATTAAAGCTTCTGGAAGCAGGTATAATCTATCCCATAGCTGATAGTAGGTGGGTAAGTCCCGTTCATTGTGTCCCTAAGAAGGGAGGTATTACTGTTGTTCCTAATTATAAAAATGAACTTATCCCACAAAGAATTGTCACTAGATATAGAATGGTAATTGATTTCAGAAAATTAAATAAAGCAACTAGAAAAGATCATTACCCTCTTCCTTTTGTTGATCAAATGCTAGAAAGACTATGTAAGCAAACACACTTTTTTTTCTTGATGGATATTCTGGTTTTTCTCAAATACCTGTTTCACAACCTGATCAAGAGAAAACCACCTTTACTTGCCCTTTTGGAACTTATGCTTATAGACCTATAAATTTTGGTTTATGCAGTGCACCTGCTACCTTTTAAAGATGTATGACTGCTATATTCTCTGATTTTTGTGAAAAGATTGTTGAAGTTTTCATGAATGATTTCTCCATTTACATAACTTATTTTGATGATTGCTTAAGCAATCTTGGCCGAGTTTTGCAGAGATACGAGCAAACTAATCTTGTCTTGAATTGGGAGAAATGCCACTTTATGGTTAATGAAGGTATTGTCTTGGGGCATAAAATTTCTGAACAAGGTATTGAGGTGGATAAAGCGAAAGTTGATGCAATTGAGAAAATGCCATGTCCTAAAGATATTAAAGGTATTCGTAGTTTCCTTGGTCATGCTGGTTTCTATAGGAGGTTTATTAAAGATTTCTCTAAAATTTCTAGGCCTCTTACAATTCTTTTACAAAAGGATGTTCCATTTGTTTTTTATGATGATTGTGTAGAAGCCTTTGAAACACTTACGAAAGCCTTAACTTCTACACCTATAGTTCAACCACCTGATTGGAACTTGCCTTTTGAAATTATGTGTGATGCTAGTGATTACGTTGTTGGTGCTGTTCTAGGACAAAGAGTTGATAAAAAATGTTATCCATTATGCTAGTAAAACTCTAGACAGTGTTTAAAGAAATTATGCTACTACTGAAAAATTATTTTTAGCAGTCATGTTTGCTTGTGAGAAATTCAATTCTTAAATTTTTGATTCCAAAGTAATTGTTTACACTATTCATGCTGCTATTAAATATCTTATGGAAAAGAAATATGCTAAACCTAGACTCATTAGGTGGGTTCTTTTGCTACAAGAATTTGATTTGCATATTACTGATAGAAAAGGAGCTGAGAACCCCGTAGCTGATAACTTGTCTAGGTTAGAAAATATTCTAGATGACCCACTACCTATTGATGATAGTTTTCCTGATGAACAACTAGCTGTAATAAATGTTTCTCATAACATTCCTTGGTATGCTGACTATGTAAAAGTGCAACTATCCCTGGGTGGTTTTGGTAATTCCTAACAACATATAGCTCATTGAGCTAATACTATTTCAAGATAAATATTTGAGGAAAGCTCAATGATTGACAATGTGGACCCCTCAAAATGCTACGGACAAAAGATTGGCTCAAGCTCTAAAGCTCAAGACTCTACATTTTACCTTTTAGTGATCCAAGATCACATTGAGTCCATAGGAAAATCCAAAACTATTAAAAGGGGATGATGCGTTGCTTAATGGGTTACTTGCTCAAAATTCTTAGTGATATGCTCCAAAACCCTCAACTACTTTCTCATATCCACATATGTCCCAAACCAAAAGTCAACTCGGCCCCACCGAAACTTTCTATTCGGCGCCACCGAGTTCAGTTGACATAGCCACTGCCACAAAACCCTAGTCTTTTCGGTCTCACCGATAGGGATCTCGGTCTCACTGAGATGGGATTGTAAACTCTCGGTTTCCCTTCATAACATTTCGGTCCAACCAAAATGAGCAATCGGTCCCATCGAGTTCGCAATGCAAACTCTCTGTTTCCCCTTCCTAACGTTTCGGTCTCACCGAGATGAGCGAATCGGTCCCACCGAGTTTGCCTGACCAACTCTCTGGTTAGCTTATTACCAAAGTCGGTCTCATTGAGTTTATGTAATCGGTCTCATCGAGATTACGTTATGTCCTAACCCTAATGAAATCAGAATCACCGAGTTGACATGTCGGTCCCACCGAAAATCCTAACGTTCACATTTTGAACTAAGTTGGTCCAACCGAGTTTCATTATTCGGTCCCACCGAGTTTGGTGATTTGTGTGTAACGGTTAGATTTTGTGTGGAGGCTATAAATACCCCTCCACCCACTCTTCATTCATGAGGAGAGCCATCAGAACATGCCTACACTTCCATCATACATTTTCTGAGAGAGAACCACCTACTCATGTGTTGAGGTCAAGATATCCCATTCCAACCATATGAATCTTGATCTCTAGCCTTCTCTAAGTTGCTCTCCACTCAAATCATCTTTCCACCAAATCCAAATCTATGAGAGAGAGTTGAGTGTTGGGGAGACTATCATTTGAAGCACAAGAGCAAGGTGTTCATCATCAACACACCGTCTATTACCTTTTGGAGAGTGGTGTCTCCTAGATTGGTTAGGTGTCACTTGGTTGCTTCCGTCAAGATTGTGGAGTTGAACCAAGAAGTTTGTATGCGCAAGGAGATCGCCTACTTCATGAAGATCTACCCTAGAGAGGCAAGTACTTCGTGGGCGATGGCCATGGTGGGATAGACAAGGTTGCTTCTTCATGGACCCTTCATGGGTGGAGCCCTCCGTGGACTCGCGCAACCGTTACCCTTCGTGGGTTGAAGTCTCCATAAACGTGGATGTACGATAGCACCACCTATCGGACCCACGCCAAAAATCTCCGTGTCTACATTGCGTTTGCTCCCTCCAAACTCCTCCCTTTACCTTCATGTGCAATGTTTTACATTCCGCTGCTATACTCTTAGACTTGCATGTGTAGGTTTATTGCTTGACTAGTGCTAAGTTGCTAAAATCTGCCAAGACATAAAATTGGGAAAAGGCTAGATTTTTATTTGGTCAAGTAGTCTAATCACCCCCCTCTAGACATACTTTCGATCCTACAAGTCGTATCAGAGCTTTGGTCTCCATTTGCCTTGATTTCCATAGCTTTTGGTGATCATATCCTTCGTTTCACAACCTAGGAGAGTATGGCGTCTAGCGAGGGAAATTACCACCGTAGAGGTCCTTACTTTGATGGTACTAATTTTGCTAGTTGGAAGCATAAGATGAAAATGCATATTCTTGGACATAACCCCACCGTTTGGGCTATTGTGTGTATTGGCTTGCAAGGTGAATTCTTTGATGGGAGAGAACCGAACCGTGAAGCTACCGCGGAAGAGTTGAAGATGCTGCAATACAATGCTCTAGCTTGTGATATTCTCTTCAACGGATTGTGCCCTAAAGAATTTAACAAAATCAGCCGTCTTGAGAATGCAAAGGAAATTTGGGATACTTTGACTGATATGCACGAAGGTACTGACTCCGTCAAGGAATCCAAATTGGATGTGCTTCAAAGTCAACTTGACAAGTTCAAAATGAAGGATGGTGAAGGTGTCGCTGAAATGTACTCTAGGCTTGCTCTCATCACAAATGAGATTGCTGCTTAGGAAGTGAAGAGATGACCGATATATTCATCATCAAGAAGATCCTAAGAGCCTTGGATGGAAAATATGATACAGTGTGCACATTGATCCAAATGATGCCCAATTACAAAAAGATCTCAAGCCAACAGAAGTCATTGGAAGAATTTTTGCTCATGAGATGTCACTTAAGGATAAGGAAGAGCTTCACAACAAGTCAAGTGGTGCTTACAAAGCCTCATGTGATGCTCCCACATCATCAAGTGAGAAACAAGCCTTCAATGAAGAATTGAGCCTAATGGTGAAGAACTTCAACAAGTTCTACAAGAGTAGAAGCAAGGAGAGAAGTTCCAAGTCAAGCTCCTACAATGAAAAAAGATCTTCAAGTCATGAACGTAATTGCTACAATTGTGGAAGACCCGGACACTACAATGAGTGTACGACTCCCTACAAAAGAAGAGAAGATTCTCCCAAAAGAAGAAGTAGAAGAGAAGAATCACCACCAAGAGAGAGAAGGAGTAGAGATGACCGTTATGAACGAAGAACATCACGGAGAAACAAGGATTCGGAAAGGAAGGACAAATCATCAAGGAGCTACACGAAATGAAGACATCAAGCTCATGTTGGTGAATGGGTATCCAACTCGGACTCCGACAATCACTCCGAGAGAAGTTATAACTCCAACTCAGAATATACTCAAGATGAAGGTGTTGCCGGTCTAGCACTTGTGTCAACCAACTCCTACGACATATTTGAGTCACAAAATGAAGGAATTGGAACATGCTTCATGGCTAAAGGCCCAAAGGTATCACACCCCGAGTATGTTGATTTCAATAGTGATGAAGATGATTTGCTAGGTGATGCTGATTTACTTGTTGACAATTCTAGTGATGAAAACTATGATGAACTTGATATTAATCATGCTAATCAAGATAAAATGAATGGCGATGATAAGAAGGAGATTGAGCGTCTAACTAAATAACTAAACACTCTTTAGTTAGCTCATGAAACTACCTTGGAAAATCATCGAGAGCTTTTAAAGATTCATGAAAAGTTACGCTTTGAAAAGCTCAACCTTGAGCAAGTGCATGGCTTCTTAAAAGCAATCAATGATGATCTTCGCAAGAAAAGTTCCTCTTACATTGCCAAGTGTTTACTCTTGTCTACTTACATACCACAAGTTAAATCTAGCAACAAGAGTAAGAAAGATTCTTCTAGTAGTAACAATAATCATGCTAATCCAATGTTGTTGCTTCTAGTAGTTCTCTTGATTCCACTAATGATTCTCTTAGCCAAGTTACACTTGAGAAATAAAATAGCTTATTGAAGGGAATTATAGAGAAAGGTGTTTACAAGTGCCTTGCCGGAAGTAAGCAATTTGAGGAAATTGTATGCAAGCAAGGAAGGCACCAGAAGAATCAAGGAATTGGTTTTGAACGAAGGTTCAATGCCAATGGAGTTGAGTGGGAAGAAGATCAAAACCCCAATACGAAGTTTGTTCCTCAACAAGAGAAGTATGATCCTACTTATTTCCAAGGAACACAAGCTCAAGATGATCTTCCACCACAAGACCACAAGAAAAAAAGGCAAGGACAAGCTTCAAGAGGAGATTGATGCATTTGAAGAAGCTCCCAAGGCCTTGGTCAAGTGGGTTCCCAAGGCTACATCAAGTTCCACTTCATCAAGTATGACTACAACTCCAAGGATTCCCATCAAGATGGTGTGGATCCCTAAGAAAAAGAACTAGAGAGTTCTTGAGGGTGACTCCACCAACATACTTCACTCATATCTTTTGGCAAGGACATGTGCAAACAACTTCCATATCTTGCACTAGTTCAAGGAGTCACAAACCCTCTTGTTAGTAAGACAAGGAACAAGGTAACCTAATGCTTTCATGGACATTATATTATGTGAACATCACTCTATGTCTATGGATATCCTTGTTTGTTCCTTGCGGGACTAACCCATGTAGGTATTGAAAGTGCAATTCACTCCAATGGATTGCTCCAAATGATCTACATCAACATTGAGCATCTACATGTTCAACACCTACATGAAGTAATCATCGACAAAACCCAAGGTTAGTTCATCCCTCTTAGGGGGGATATCACATCTAGGGGGAGCTTTACTCTAATCAATTGAGCTAAAGCAACTCTAATGGTGCGAACACAACAATGCTTTATGTAAAAGTGGCAAGCCCACTTGTGCTTAAACGATGAGTATGACCTACGATCAAATGTTCTCATTTGACTCCTCAATCAATGTACTCATATATAGATGACTGAGGGAGTCCTGGATTAGGGGGTGTTCGGGTAGCTGGACTATACCTTCAGCCGAACTCCAGGACTATGAAGATACAAGATTGAAGACTCCGTCCCGTGTCCGGATGGGACTTTCCTTGGCGTGGAAGGCAAGCTTGGCGATGTGGATATTCAAGATCTCCTACCATTTTAACCGACTTTGTGTAACCCTAACCCTCTCCGGTGTCTATATAAACCGGAGGGTTTTAGTCCGTAGGACAACTTCATCATACAACAATCATACCATAGGCTAGCTTCTAGGGTTTAGCCTCCTTGATCTCGTGGTAGATCTACTCTTGTACTACCCATATCATCAATATTAATCAAGCAGGACGTAGGGTTTTACCTCCATCAAGAGGGCCCGAACCTGGGTAAAACATTGTGTCCCTCGTCTCCTGTTACCATCCAGCCTAGACGCACAGTTCGGGACCCCCTACCCGAGATCCACCGGTTTTGACACCGACATTGGTGCTTTTAATGAGAGTTCCTCTGTGTCGTTGCTTTTAGGCCCGATGGCTCCTTCGATCATCAACAACGATGCAGTCCAGGGTGAGACTTTTCTCCCCGGATAGATCTTCGTCTTCGGTGGCTTCGCACTGCGGGCCAACTCGCTTGGCCACCTTGAGCAGATCGAAAGCTACGCCCCTGGCCATCAGGTCAGGTTTAGAAGCCTAAACTACACGGCTGACATCTGCGGGGACTTGATCTTCGACGGATTCGAGCCACAGCCAAGGGCGCCGCACTGGCTCGATGGCCATGATATAGCTCTGCCGCCGGGCAGCGCTTGGGAGGCCACACACGCACCGGTTCCGACCATTGATTCGGAGCCTACTGCGCCGATCGAGGATTAGCGGTTAGGCGCTGCCTCAGGGGCTGCGATCTCAGAGGCGATCGAGCTGAACTCTAGCCCCGCACTCCGCATGGCCCGTGACTCCGAAGAGCCGGATTCCTCTCTGAACTCCGTGCCCCCCGCGCCCCCGCCGATCGAATCCGATTGGGCGCCGATAATGGAGTTCACCGCCGCGGACAACTTTCAGCACTCGCCCTTTGGTGACATCCTGAATTATCTAAATTCTCTCTCTTTATCAGGAGAGCCTTGGCCGGACTACAGTCAGCAAGGTTGGGATACGGACAATGAAGAAATTCAAAACCCACCCACCACCCACTTCATAGCCACTGTCGATGACTTAACCGACATGCTCGACTTCGACTCTGAAGACATCGACGATATGGAGGACGATGCAGGAGACAACCAAGAACCAACGCCTATAGGGCATTGGACAGCCACCTCATCTCACGATGTGTACATGGTGGATACCCCTAAAGGAAGCAACAACGAGGAAAACGGGGAGGGGGATCGATCTCTTGAAAAACAATCAAAGCGTTGGCGTAAACGCCGACCTAAGCCCCGCCTCGATAAAGACCCAGCCATAGAGCAGGATGAGACGGTAGACGATGAGCATGCCTTAGAGCAACCATCCCAACAAGACAACCCGGATAGAGAAACCGAACATTCCTCCCCCGGCGAAAATGGCATTCCGGACGACCCTACGCCGGACAAGCCCACAAAGCAGAAGAACCTCCACAAACGGCTCGTTGCAATCGCACGCTGTCAGATTTCGGGTTCTGGCAGACCCTTGAGGTTCGAACACTAGGGTGCGCGCGGAGATTTCACCTCCTACCTACCTGCACCCCTCCGCCATGCTAGGATCTAAACTAAGGAAAGAACAACACAAGAGACACACAGTTTATACTGGTTCGGGCCACCGTTGTGGTGTAATACCCTACTCCAGTGTGTGGTGTGGTGGATTGCCTCTTGGGCTGATGATGATGAACAATACAAGGAAGAACAGCCTCGCGAGGGTCTGTTCTTGGCTGAGGCGATGAACTGCTGGGAGGAGTTCAGCCACCTCTCTCTCTCTCTCTCTCTCTCTCTCTCTCTCTTTTTCGACCCTTCTAACGAGCCTCTTCCTTCCTCTTTCTCGTCCTCTTTTTCTCCCTCTAGCTATGTGGGTGGCTGGTCCTATTTATAGAGGCCCTGGTACTCTTCCCAAATATTGAGCGGGAAGGGAGCCAACAATGGCGGGCTAATTTGAAGGGGGACAGCAAGTATCAGCTATCCTGACAAAAGTAGTCTTCGCCTGCGCAAAGCTCTGGTGATGACGCCGTCTTGGGCTCCACGGTGACCTCCGTCTCGTAGTCCTCCTAGTCTTGGTCTCGTTGCACCAAAATGGCAACCTTTGCCTGATGCCTCGATACTCCGCGGCTGCGCTTGCCCCCTTTGCACCAAAGAGGAAAGGAGGACGCTGCGCGGGCTGGCACTCGCCTGGCGCCCTGAGTTGTCATGGCTTGTGTCATGGGCACCTCCTGAGGTACCCCGCCTTGATCTCTCCGCCTCCTCGTGAGCCATCCTAACGAGGCCGTGCCTGAGGAAGCTTCACGTCGTCCGCCCCGCGAGGCTTGGACCCTCGTGAGGGTCTTGGGTTTGTGTTGGTGAAGATGGGCCGTGCTGGGCCCCCTTTGAGCCACGCCGCAGGCCGCAGGCAGGCAAGTCTGGGGACCCCCGTTCCCAGAACACCGACAGTAGCCCCCGGGCCCAAGGCGCGCCTAGACTTGGCCGTGCAAGGAGGCGGAAGGGCAAGGGTGAAGCGCCGCGGGCCCTAACAGCCTGCGGCCTTGGGCGCTGCGTGGCGGTTGACTGGACGTGGGCGCCTCAGTAACTGCGTGAGTTGATAAAGGAGTGGCATCCGCCTAGGCCCTGCTTCTTGCTTTCTCCGATTGCTGCTCAGATCCCCTTTCTTGCGCCTCTCCTTCCTTCCTCCGAGATTTCCAGATCTGCTCTGACCGCGCGGCCTAGGGAGCCATGGCGCCTCGTCAGCCCCCGGCCGCAGCTTGGTACTCGTCTGCCCTGGACTCGCCGAACGTGTCGGAGGCGGGCCTTGCCCGGTTGCGCTGGATGGAGACGGCGTGGGGCATCAACGGGGAGAAGGTGTTCAAGGCCGGCTCCGCCACCCCTGAGGGTCAAAGGAGCACCTTCTATCCGCTCTTCGTAAGTGCCATTGTTGCTGGCTTGGTGCCTCCCTTCTCCGAGTTCTTCTTCTCTGTCCTCCGCCATTACAAGCTACATGCTCTGCATCTCCATCCCAACTCCGTCCTTCTCCTGGCAATCTTTGCTTATTATTGCGAAGCACATGTTGGGGTGCAACCCTCAGTGGCCTTGCTGCGCCACTACTTCTACCTCCGGACCTCTCGTGGGACTGCTTCCGCGTGCGCGAGCTTCGTCGCGTCCGGCGGCGCCATTGCCATCTCGAACTCTGGGAAGAGGATTGAGGGCTTCAGGAGCAATTGGATCTTGGTGGATGTTGGGCGCATCCACCCTCGGCTGATCCTGCCCACGGAGCAGCCCACAAGCTCCAGCGACTGGGGTCGAGCGGAGCTCACGGATCCCCGCGCGAAGATGGTGTTGGAGAGGATGGATGCAGATCTGAGGCCGACCGACATGGCGGCGGTGAAGCTGACCGGCGCGTCGCTGCTCAGGGAGTTCCTGGAGCACCGGCTGGCTCCGCTTCGGCAGTACTCGCTTCCAATGTGGAGGCCTCGTCCGAACCCCGCGGCCTTGGCCGTCGGAGACCTGGCTGCGGTTCTCCAATCTCTGGTCAGGGACAATGTGGCGAGGCTGGAGGGCGCTCCTACGCCCTTGTTCCTCCGCAACGACTGGGAGCGGGTGGTGAAGTCCATGCCCGTCTTCAACGGGGATGGGCCAGTGCCCCTGGAAGCTCTCGAGGAACCAGTGGACGTGCCCTCCGGTGACTCCAGCGAAGAGGAAGAGGGAGGGGAGCACGGAAGAGGACCTGACTCCGAGGCGACTGACGGAGAGTCGAGGGCTCCCCTCCCCCAGCGCAGGTCCCACGTTCTCCGCCTCTCTCCGAATGATGACGACGAGGATGACGACAAAGACGACGACGAGCAGGACGGCGGGAGCTCGCCCCCGATCCCAAAGAAGGACAGGACCGGGCTGATCTCCCGCGGGTCTCCCCCGGCCCCGGGGCGAACCGCAGACGCACCTTCCGCCTCCAAGCTTCCCGAGGTTGACCCTTCCAACCGGCTTTCAGGCTTCAAATTTGGCCGGAGGCCGCTTGAGCTCATTGGCGACGACCCGTAAGCATTCGATTCTTGTCTTTATCTCTTGCTCTGCTTCTGAGGCTTGACGTCCGCATATTTGGATAGGTTGGCGCTCGCAGCAAAGAAGCCGAAGGGGGCTCCCGAGGTTCCATCCGTGGCGGCGCTTCTGCCCGCGAAGGAAGGTGACCGCGATGCACAGGCTTCTCCTGCCCGGTCATCCTCGCGAGGTCTGGCTGAGCCGGCTGGGGCGAGCTCAGCCCCCGCGGCCCAAGTGGCTCCCGAGGTGCTCTTGCCTGCCGCCGCCACTACACCTTTCGGAGCGCGGCAGACTCCGCCTCAGTATGCCGCGGCTGCACTACCGCCTTCTCCTCCTACTCCACCGGTCGCTATCTCTTCGACTCCTTCTGCTGTTCTGGATCATGCTGTTGCTTAGCTAGACCGACTGCGGCAGGATCTTCTTGGCGCCGACCCCCGCTTGGTGGCCGGGCGTTTGGAGCTAGCTTCTGGATGGGTTCGCTCCGACGCCTCGATTCGGGCGGCGCTGGTCTAGGCCTCGACGGCATGCGACGAGGAGAAGCAGGCCGTCCTGGAGGCGAAGGCTGCCTGCGATGCAGCCTTGGGGGAGGTGGTCGACGTCCGCGGTCGCTGCAAGGCGCTGGAGGACGAGCTGCAAGGCCTGCGGGATCGGCTCGCGAAAGAGGTCCGCCTTCGCCAAGAGCAGGAAGAAGGCGTGAAGGCTCGCAAGGCAGCCGTCGAGGGCCAGGAGGCCAAGCTCAGGAAGCGCCGCGACCGCCTAAGCGCGCTGGAGCAGGAGTTGGGGGCGAGGAAGGCCGAGCTGGACGGCAAGGCCCTGATTCTTGCCGAGGACCGCGCGGCCTTCACGGAGTTGGAGGCGAAGGCTCGCTCCTTGCTGAGGATGCTTTATGACAGCGGCCTGGAGAGCCCGCTGGCCGGCGCCGAGGACGGCCCCGCCAAGCTGCTTCCCTTCCTGGTTCACGCTTTTGAAGATGTCGCCCTTGGCCTTGGCCCCACGGCCGAGGCCGAGGCGCGTGTCCTGTCTTCTGCAGCACTGACGCGGGTCCTCACCCACATCTACCTTCGCGATCCCGGTGTCGACCTCGACAACCTGCTGGAGCCAATGAGCGGTGAGCATGCCGCTGCCGCTGCCGAGGCCGTGAAGGGTCACGCAGAGGCTCTGCTGGGGAAGTTCCGGGCCTTCAGCACCAAGCCGGAGCAAGGGGCTGCCGACCCCGCTGCTCCGTGAGGCGAACCCGCTCCGCGCTGCTCCCCTGCCGCCAAGTGACTCCGTCGTGGCTCCTGTCCTGCTTTTAATTCCCGCACACGTATCATGCCTCGGGGAGGCGTTTAAACTTGCGTTTGGCATTGAAATAACAGTGTGGACTGTAATATTTGCTTTTGAATTCCTTGAGATTAGCGCTTTTCCTTCCTACTTGCTTACGTTCTACGCCGGCAGAGCCCGGCCCCGCGCGTACCTCACCCAGCAATAGTCCCGACCGGAAACCAGGACGGGACTAAGGAGTGAGGGGCTACGTGACAAGTTAGGCTCCTGAGTCGCGATGCTCAGGAGTCCCCCTTGGCGCACGAACAACAAGTAGGGAGGTGTGATGCGGGTGGATCCACCGTTCTACATCTGCAGAGCCCGGCCGCGCGCATGCCTCACCCAGCGATGGTCCCGACCGGAAACCAAGACGGGGCCACGGAGTGAGGGGCTACGTGACCAGTTAGGCTCCTGAGTCGCGATGCTCAGGAGTCCCCCTTGACGCTCAAACGGCCTTCGTACCTTGGCTCTGCTCGGGGAGAGACGCGCGGCGAACCAGGCCCGGGGGGGACCTGGCCGGGTGGCGTGCGTTTGGGCGTGACCCAGGCGCAGCCCCCGTGCCCAGCCCCCTCGCGCGGCACTCCTGAGGGGAGGCGTTACGATGAGGCTAGACACTGATCTCTGGGCTCCCTGAGGTTGATGCGGCCCGGGGGCCACCCTCAGTTGTTTATCACCAGCGCGGAGCATAGTGCTACCGTATGTGTACGGGCATAGCCGCTCCTCGGCAGTGTCGTCAGCCAGTGCGGAGCATGGTGCTTCCATTGGTACGTGGGAGCGGGGCCCCTCCGGGAGGAGCCCCCGGGGCGTGTACAGCCCCGCCCTGACACGTGGCTGGCACAGTAGGGCCTGGCGAGGTGTATTTGGGCACCCGTGAGCCAGCGCGGGACTCACGGGGCGCTACCTCTAGGCGGGTTGCGCCTGGCACTGGGCCTTATCTTGTGATGTGTCCCTGCAAATTTGGTTAGATGTCGGCACTCTACGTCCTTGGGTCCCGGCCCTCGAGCTGGTCTCAGCCGTCGCTGGTATGCCAGGTCGTGATGCCATGGACAAGGCTAGAGGGTGAGGGATGGAGAGCAAGTAAGAGCCCTGAGTCGCGATGCTCAGGTGCCCCCCTTTAACGTGCAAGTGGTCGGCATGGAGGAGAAGAGGTGCCGTGGACCGGCATCAAATAATCAAGCATGGTGGGTCTAACGCATGATCGGAAATAAACGCAAATGGGATACATGCCACTGGGCCTGGCCCGAGCAGCTTGGGGATCATGCAGCCTGAGGGGCACCCCCAACAAGGTAAGCTAACAACATGGAATAAAGGGATACACGCCGTAGGGACGGACCCACGCGGCCTGGGAATAATGCAGCCCTGGGGGCGCTCCCAGCTGGAAATGAAACTTAAAAGATGTCACCTGATGATGTTGAGGACGGAGTGGTGTTGGTGTAGCAGGCTTGGGGGGCTGCGGGAGCCGATCCTCACGAGCCCCCAGGCCCAGGGGCCTCGGGAGGCTCCGGAGGAGCTGGCGGCTCCTCGCGGGCCATCTCCATCTCTACCAGGGCTGCGGAACGCCTAGCCTCTCGTGCCTCCGTGATGCCCCTCATGAGGCGCTGGTACGCGTCAGCCGCGTTCGGCAAGCCGTGAGGCATGCGAACGTAGCTGTGGGGTGGACCTCCGCAGCGCCCCACTCGCGAGGGCCAGAGGCGCTCCAGAGAGACGACTCGGTTGAGCCCTGGTATGTCGATGCAGATGCGCAGCCCACCATCCTCGCCTAGATGGGGGGCCACTACTGTCGGTAGGCGGCGGGCGCCTCTCATGACTCTTGACTCCTGTAGCTCCTGAATGGCCTTGCTGACGAACTCCTATGGGTCTGGATCTCCTTGCCTTGCTCCTTCTGGAGGGAAACGTGCTTCAAAACACGCCTCCATGTGGTGCCCAAGCGCCTCCCTCGTGACCCTAGCTAGGTCGGTGGCCCTCCAGGGGAGAGCCCCCGAGCCCTGCCTAAGGAGGGCGCCGGACGCACTTTCCTATGCGATGGAGGGAGGCTCCCCCTGGGCAGGCGCGGGCCCAGAGGGGCCTGCCTTCTGAGTGGTCGAGCCGGACGATGTCTTCTTCTTCTTGGGGGTGGTCTCGGGAGGCCTCCTGCTTCCGCGATCTGGGTCTTCCAGTGATGCGGCCTGAAAGGCTCGTTCCAGGGAACACACCGCGTCCTTCTCTTCATAGGGCACCGTGATGACTCCGCCACTTCCTGGCATCTTGAGGACGTTGTAGCCGTGGTGAGTTATGGCCATGAACTTGGCCAGCACTGGGTACCCAAGGATGGCGTTGTACGGCAGGTGAATGTGAGCGACGTCGAAGTCGATGAGCTCGGTGCGGTAGTTGTCGCGTGCCCCGAAGGTGACAGGGAGGCGGACCTACCCAATCGGGACCGTGGAGCCGTCATTGATACTGGAGAAGGGCTTGGTTGGCTGAAGCTGGCTGTAGGGCACTTGGAGGTTGTTGAACGTCTCCACGGACAGGACGTTGAGCCCCGCCCCGCCATCAATGAGGGTCTTGGTGACCACCATGTTGCTGATGATTAGGGAACAAAGCATCGGGAGGACTTCGGCTGTTGCCGCACACTTGAGCTGATCTGCTGAGCTGAACATGATGGCGCACGCCGACCACCTGAGAGGGCATGTGGCTTCGAGTCTGGGGAGTACTGCATTCACTTCACGGGTGAACTGCTTGAAGATGCGCTGAGAGGCTGGGGCTTGAGCTCCGCCCAGGATGCAGGCGATCGTGCGCGGCTCCTGGAAGCCCCCAGCCTCCTCGTCCTGATGGCGGTCCTCGTTTCTCCTTGGCTGCGGCGGCAGCGGTGGGAGGCCTGCGTTGCCTAGCGGGTGATCCTCGCGAGGCTGATCCCTCCAATCTCCCTCGCGAGGCTGATCCCTCCATCCTCTCTCGCGAGGCGGGTCTTGCCAGCGATCCTCGCGAGGTTGGTCGCGCCACCCTTGGCGCGGCCCACGGTCTTCCCAGCGTCCTGTGTTTCTTCCTCCTCCTTGATCGTAGCCTCGGTCACCGCGGTCGGGGCGACGGCCGATCCTTCCTTCACGCACGGCTCGGAGTTCTTGGCATTCGTTGGTGTTGTGGGTGTGGAGGTCATGGTACACGCAGTACCGGCTGCCCTTGGGAGGTTCGGGTTGTTCTCTGCCCCGCTTGGTGTCTGGTTCTGCCGCGAGCTCTGCAGCCCCCTTGCGCTTCACATCCTTGGCCTTGAGCTTCTTCTCTTCTGGGTCTGCGGCAGGCAGCTCGAGGAGGGAGAGACGCCCCTCCTCAGCCCTGGCGCACTTGTTTGCCAAGTTGAACAGCTCCAAGGAAGTGCACAGGTCTTCATGCATCGCCAGCTCCTCCATCATCTTGACGTCGCGCACGCCGTCGGAGAAAGCTGAGATGATGGCCTCCTCAGTCACCTTGGGGATCTTGAGGCGTGCATTGTTGAAGCGCTGGATGTACTTCTGCAGGGTTTCCCCGGGTTGTTGCTTGATGCGGCGCATGTCGCTCACGATGGGTGGCCGGTCGCGAGTATCTTGGAAGTTGGCGATGAAGCGGGTGCGCATCTCTTCCCAGGATGAGATTGTGCCTGGAGCCAGGTTCAGGAGCCATGTGCGGGCCCCATCCTTGAGCACCATGGGAAACCAGTTCGCCATGACCTTCTCGTCTCCGTTGGCAGCTTCGATGCCCAACTCGTAGAGCTGGAGGAACTCCGCAGGGTCGGCCGTGCCATCGTAGCGAGGAGGCAGGTCTGCTTTGAAATTGCCGGGCCACGTGATGCTGCGTAGTTTGGTGTTGTAGGTGCGGCAGCCTGCTGTGGCCACGGGAGGCCTTGGGTGACGGAGAGCCTGGTCTTGCATGTCCCCACGCACTGGAGCAGGGGGATGGTCGCGACGTGCTGGAGCAGGGAGCGCCCGGGCAGCTTCTGGCGGGTGAGGGACTTCTTGGCAACTCTGTTCTTGCTGCGCTGGCACCTGATGGAGCGGGTTCCGCCCAGGGGCCATGCGTCTTGGAGCCATGGCGTCTTCTTGAGGAGGAGGCGGCCGGGGCGCCGCCGGAGCCTCTTCGCCCGCGCGGGGCAGGGTGCGGTGCAGCGGAACGGACGGCGCGGAAGAGCCCCCTACAGTGCGGACGAGCTCGGCGACGCGGTCGAGCCATTCCTCATAGACGTCGTCGACGGGACGGTAGCGCAGGAGCTCGTTTACCGCGATGAGTGCAGCCCGAGCCTCCATGGGCGCGCGGAGCGCGCGGGACGAAGATCCAGCTGGGGCGAGCAAGGGAGTTGCGGTGCGGCCGTCTTGCCGCACGGACGGATGCTGGGACGATGCTTGCCGCTCGTCCCCCGCCGGGCCGGTGGTGGCGTTGACGGCAGGTGACGGGGAACGACGTGGATGCCCGCCGACAGGGGCCGTCTAGGCGACGCTGGAAGCGAGTGCGGCCAGGCCGTCGGCGCGGGCCTGACGAGCATCAGACATGGGCGTGACGGTCGGAGGAGAATGGGGCGGTGGAAGATGAATTCCGGCGCACCCCTACCTGGCGCGCCAAATGTCGGATTTCGGGTTCCGGCAGACCCATGAGGTTTGAACACTGGGGTGCGCGCGGAGATTTCGCCTCCTACCTACCTGCACCCCTCCGCCATGCTAGGATCTAAACTAAGGAAAGAACAACACAAGAGACACACGGTTTATACTGGTTGAGGCCACCGTTGTGGTGTAATACCCTACTCCAGTGTGTGGTGTGGTGGATTGCCTCTTGGGCTGATGATGATGAACAATACAAGGAAGAACAGCCTCGCGAGGGTCTGTTCTTGGCTGAGGCGATGAACTGCTGGGAGGAGTTCAGCCACCTCTCTCTCTCTCTCTCTCTCTCTCTCTCTCTCTCTCTCTCTTTCGACCCTTCTAACGAGCCTCTTCCTTCCTCTTTCTCGTCCTCTTTTTCTCCCTCTAGCTATGTGGGTGGCTGTTCCTATTTATAGAGGCCCTGGTCCTCTGCCCAAATATTGAGCGGGAAGGGAGCCAACAATGGCGGGCTAATTTGAAGGGGGACAGCAAGTATCAGCTATCCTGACAAAAGTAGTCTTCGCCTGCGCAAAGCTCTGGTGATGATGCCGTCTTGGGCTCCATGGTGACCTCCATCTCATAGTCCTCCTGGTCTTGGTCTCGTTGCACCGAAATGGCAACCTTTGCCTGATGCCTCGGTACTCCGCGGCTGCGCTTGCCCCCTTTGCACCAAAGAGGAAAGGAGGACGCTGCGCGGGCTGGCACCCGCCTGGCGCCCTGAGTTGTCATGGCTTGCGTCATGGGCACCTCGTGAGGTACCCCACCTTGATCTCTCTGCCTCCTCGTGAGCTAGCCTGACGAGGCCGTGCCTGAGGAAGTTTCGCATCGTCCGCCCCGCGAGGCTTGGCCCCTCGCGAGGGTCTTGGGTTTGTGTTGGTGAAGATGGGCCGTGCTGGGCCCCCCTTTGAGCCACGCCGCAGGCCGCAGGCAGGCAAGTCTGGGGACCCCTGTTCCCAGAACACCGACACACGCAGCCTGAAAAAGCATAAGCGGAAGCTAAAGACTGCGGAAGATGCACTCAGGATCAGATGGAGTAAAGTAATCAATACCGCAGACAAATACGGCGGCAGTCGCCGCACTAAAAGCTATCCGAGGAGAAAACTACTGCCTGAATTCTACGAGGAGGCCTTAGAGCCCTCGCATTCAAAAAGTAAGAAAGCCACACAGTCGGATAGAGGACCCCAGGGCCAGCTTAAAGCAGCAAGCAGTGCCGCACTTAAGCCGGTATGCGACCCACTTAAGGATTCACATCATGGCCCAGCCAGGTCCATTTACGGGCCAAGAAAGCAAGCTCTCGTAAGCAATGCAATAAAGCCATTATCAGAATACGGCACACCCAAATACAGGGGTGCCGCACACCCCCTATGTTTCACCGATGAGGTCCTGGATTATGAATTTCCAGCGGGATTCAAACCCGTAAACATAGAGGCATATGATGGAACAACAGACCCTGGAGTCTGGATCGAGGATTATATCCTCCACATACATATGGCTCGAGGAGATGACCTCCACGCCATAAAATACTTACCCCTCAAGCTTAAAGGGCCAGCCCGGCATTGGCTTAAAAGCCTTCCTGAAAACACAATCGGAAGTTGGGAAGAGCTTGAGGACGCTTTCCGATCAAATTTTCAAGGGACCTATGTCCGCCCTCCGGATGCAGACGATCTTAGTCACATAACTCAACAGCCTGGAGAGTCAGCTCGGCAATTCTGGAATAGATTTCTTACTAAAAAGAATCAGATAGTCGACTGTCCGGACGCTGAAGCCTTAGCAGCTTTCAGGCATAATGTCCGAGATGAATGGCTCGCCAGACACCTCGGCCAAGAAAAGCCAAGAACAATGGCCGCACTAACAAGCATCATGACCCGCTTTTGCGCAGGAGAGGATAGCTGGTTGGCAAGATGCAGCACCAGTGACCCAAGTACATCCGAAACTAGGGATGGAAACGGAAAACCGCGACGCAATAAGGACCGTCACCGGACTCAGGAAAAAAGTCCGAAGAGCACGGAAGTTAACGCCAGATTCAAAAGCTCACGACAGAATCAGAAAAAGCCGCCCCTCCTAGATAACAGGGATGACCTATCCAACCTAAACAAAATCCTGGATAGGATATGTCAAATACACAGTACTCCCGGAAAGCCTGCTAACCATACCCACAGAGATTGTTGGGTTTTCAAACAATCCGGCAGACTCAACGCCGAACACAAGGGGCTCGATACACCAAGCGAAGACGAGGACGAACCCCAAAAGCAGAGTACCGGGAAACAGAAGAATTTCCCACAAGAAGTAAAAACAGTAAACTTACTCCACATAACAAAACGTGCGGCACCCATAAAGGTACGCACCCCACGGTCTATCCCAAAGGAATCCCGCCACTGGTTGTCAAAACCAATCATCTTCGATCATCTGGATTATTCTAGAAGTATCAAGAACCCAGGCTGGACTGCCCTGGTACTCGATCCAATAATTGGCGGACTGCAGTTTTCAAATGTCCTTATGGACGGTGGCAGCGGACTCAACCTGATATATCAGGACTCAATCTGCCACATGGGGATCGACCCAAAAAGAATTCGCCACAGCAAAACCTTCTTTCAAGGAGTAACGCCAGGTACGGCACCCGTTGCATGGGCTTTCTCCGGCTCGAGGTTATTTTCGGCTCTGTCGATAACTTCCATCACGAAAAGCTGACTTTCCACATCGTCCCATTCTCAAGTCGCTATCAAGCACTTCTGGGATGCGAAGCTTTCGCCCGCTTTAACGCAATACCGCATTATGCATCTCTTACGCTTAAGATGCCCGGTCCACGTGGCATCATCTCCTTAACGGGGAAGCAGTAAGGGCGCCTCCCCCAAGCGGAGGATTGTGCGGCTGCTTTAACAGCCCCACAATACAATGGCTTCACCAGCCAGAACATCGGAACAGGTCATTAAGACCAAAGACACGGATAGACGAGTCCGGCACAAAAGTATCATTGATAAAGGCTTAGTGGCCATATACCCCTACACTAGGGGCTTCACACGTATAAAATAAGAGACAATAAAGCTCAATTTTCCATATTTTACTTTACACTTTGTTTATTTCATTTAACTTTTGTTCGGCACGCCCCTTTTTCAACTTAGTTGCTCTCTTTTTTACAGATGAACGTCATGCTGCGCCCATCCAGGATATAGCACAACGGAGACACAGGCGCAAACGTGCAGTAGGGACCCGTTCCAAGGATTCTTTTCAGATTAAGACCCTGCGTAAACCTTTTTTACTGTCTCTTGTTGATACACATCCCCTGGTTCTATGACCAAGGAGGAGGCTGGCATCTTGGCATGTGGCCACGTCAGAATTCTTGCGTGTACCTGGACACTAGGGGCTTATACCTTAGAGCGTCACTTAGCCCGCTCTCATAAATACCGAATACCTTAGGGAGTGTTCGGCGTCGCGAGTTTGGCCTTATATGCATCAGCTCCGAGTCATGATTTTGGTCAAATGTTGGGTTGCCCGGCTCCTGTGTTCGGCCGCCTTACGTTCCGCTCTATCGGCTAAGGCAGCACCAGGAGAACTACTGCGATTGTGCCCTGGTTCGGCCAGGCGAGCACCTCAGTAGAGAAAGCCGAAAACCGACTGTCATGATATGGCGTGAGACTGGTCAACCACTCGATGACTCTCCGGAATCTATAGGATTCCCCCGCATTAACAAAGGGCCGTTTCCCGGCCAGGCACATACGCGCCCCGAATTCAGGCGAGCGCAGTCGCCACCAGGGGCTACCTAAATAGTCCCATTGTCAAGCTCCTATGGCTAAGTGAAAGTGCTAAATCATTATAGTCCGGTTTCCTAGCGCGCTGCTCTATCACCTCCTTTGTAGGACCAAGACATTGGATTAAGTGTGAAAATGCGCCTTCTGCGAGCACCCCCGCACTATGTGCGTGGGGGCTGAAGCCAACGACTGCCATCTTTCAGATTTTGTATGTATATCTTAAAACGGCCGTACAGGAGGTGTTCCACATACTTGCAGGCACAAGTATAAAAGGCTACTACAATTCATCAAAATATTGCTTCATAATTACATATGCTATCAGAACATAGCATCCTTCGAGCACTGCGTCTCTATTACACGAGTGCCTTCAAGGACTTCCTGAAAATAGTGCTCGAAGGGTACTCGGCTTTGGTCTGAATCTGGGGATGCAACAACGGTGGTCTCCATCTCTGCCCTGTATGTCTTGACACGGGCAAGAGCCATCTGTGCGCCCTCTATGCATGCTAACCTCTTCATCGCATCGATACATGGCACCGCGCCAAGGAATTCCTGCACCAAGCCGAAATAACTCTTCGGCTCCGATCTCCCCGGCCACAGATGACCCATGACGTACTTCATGGTGAGTCCGGACAATCTATTCAGTTCGGCCCATTGAGCCAGACGATCGTCCACTGCCAGTGGACGCTCTGGATTGTGGAACTGCGACCAGAAAAGCCTTTCCACCTCGCGATCTTCTTGATCTCGAAAGTGTTCGGTCGCATCGGCAGCACTCGCTGCCAAATCCAGATAGATGTCCTTCGCACTCCACATCCGGTCCAACGGAGCAAACTTCGGATTGCCAAACTTCCTCCGCAGCATAAAGGGCTTTCTAGCTGCAATCTGTCCAGCCTGACGCAGCTCCTCCTTCGCAGCTCTCATCGCAGAGCGAGCGTCCTTGGCATCAACAACGGCCTTCTCTAAGTCCGTTTGTCTCACCCGGTCTTCTTTCTCAAGAGACTTGCAACGGTCAGCAACACTTTTTAACTTCACGGCCATCTCGGACATCTCCTTCTTTCTTCGGCAGTGAGCAGCCTATTCGGCTCTCAGCTCTTCAAGTGCCTTCTCGGCAGCCGCATCACTTGTCCTGGCTTGTTCCTTAGCTCGGGCAAGTTCCGCCCGGAGACTCTCCACGGCGGCCGCACCATCTGCGTCAAGCACACACATTGTAAGATACTGGCATAAAAGCTCCTCTTACCAGATGCCGCCCAAGGAATTGCATACCTTGAGCATCATCAAGTCACTCGTTGACAAGCGCGATGTCGGCATCTGCCACGTCAAGTTGCTACTTTAGTTTGGCAAGATCATCAGTTCAGCTCGATCCCGGACACTTTGCCACCTATATACAAAGGCGAAAATTAGACCTGGGATTATGATCCTCTGCGCGCCGTTAATTTTGACAATGCACAGAGTCTCATGGGCTACTATCTACACAGGGTGCATCTTGTTTATGCGCAACTGACAAAGAAGTACATTATCAAACGTACCTCAAAACCCGTCAGCAAACTTCTGACAGCCTCGTGCAATCCGCTTTCTGCGGACGAAATCCTTCCAATCACCGTACCCATCAATGCATGGTGCTCCTCTGAGATAGAAGCTCGCCCCAGCAGAATCATCAGCTCCTCCGACCGGGCACCAGACGGTGCCGGACTCGTCCTATGACCTCCATCGAAGGCAGGACGCGGAGAACCTTGGTGGGCCATATGGCTACCTTCCACCCCTGTCAGATTCGGAGAAACCCTCCGCGACGACACCTCAGGGTCGCCCGCCTCGCTAGGTGGTACGGCAGGGGGAGGCGTTCCACTCTCCATCATCTCCGGAAGAAGATCCCCCGAAGACGAGGTCTGCTGAGAAGGGCTGAGGTCCGAGCTACAAGGTAAAATTTCAGTTAATCTTCTCAGATAAAAAGTAAGGATTTCTCTCATCCCTCTAAAGGAAAATCTTTCTCTACGTACGGCTCGCTGGAGGGTTGATCCCTTTGGGGGCGTAGTTCGGCCGGGACCTCCCCGGTGCCGGACCCTCTGACGAGGACTTCTTCCCCCGCTTTGAGGCCATGGTCTCCGGGTCGTCAGAGGCGGCCCTCTTCTTCCCCCTAGGAGAGGAATTGTCGGTTCCTCCCTTCGGAGCAGCCTCCTTCAAGGAGGCCATAGTTTCCTTGTCCTCCACCTCACTTCCCTCCAAAGGCACGATCTTCAACATCCTGACTAGCACGGGATCCGGCTTGGCCTCAGGAAGGGGAGCCAGACACCTGATTAGCTTCGCCTTCTCTACCCACTCCTGTTTAAAAGGACAACTCTTTTAGGGGCGAGTTTATGACAATTATACGGATAGCGAGTCCGGGCACAAGGTTACTTACTTGAGTATCCGGGCGATTGCAGCTTAAACCTGCGTCCTCAGTCTAATCTGGACACATTGCTTGTGATCCAAAAAACAATTTATACATCTCCATGGGCGTTGCGCCCATAAAATGCTGGAGAGCTCGTGGTCCCTCCGGATTAAACTCCCATAGATGAAGGGAGCGACGATTGCCGGGCAATGTTTGGCGAATCAGCATGACCTGCGTCACCTTGACCAGGTTGAGGTCTCTTTCTAAGAGATCCCTAATGCGGCCCTGCAACAGGGGCATGTCTTTGGATAACCCCCAATCTAATCCTTTGTTGACCCATGATGCTAGCCGTGGTAGGGGACCCGAGCGAAAGGCAGGAGGCGCCACCCACTTGGCGCTCCTGGGAACGGTGATATAGAACCACTCTCGTTGCCACAAGCCGAGCTCCTCTTGAAAGGAGCCCTCGGGCCATGGAGCATCGGCATTATTACTTATGACAGCACCTCCGAACTCTGCGTGCCGTCCCTCGATCATCTTCGGGTCCACTCCAAAAGTCTTGAGCCATAATCCGAAGTGAGGAGTAACACGGAGGAACGCTTCGCACACAACGATGAATGAGGAAATGTGGAGGATGGACTCCGGAGCTAGGTCATGAAATTCCAGCCCATAATAGAACATCAGCCCCCTCACGAAGGGATCCATCGGGAAGCCTAAACCCCGAAGTAAGTGAGACATGAACACTACGCTCTCACCAGGCTGGGGACTGGGAATAGCCTGCCTTTGAGCAGGCAACCTATGCGAAATTTCGGCGGTCAAAAACTTAGCCTCTCTCAACCTTAGCACGTCCTCCTTCGTGACGGAGGAGGGCATCCATCGGCCTTGAAGGTCGGACCCGGACATTGTCGAAGGTCCGAAGCGCCTGGAATCTGGAGCCTGGGGTGTTGGAACTCGAGGCGACAGGCGAACTTGTTTTGAGATTAGAGAAAAGGAGTAAGGCCTTGGTCTCTTTATAAGAGGTTGAATACCAGGAGCCCTCCCCGTAACCGTTTGGGACTCGCCTTTAATCGAGAAAACATGCTAACGGGCATGATTTGGTTACCCATGTCCGTATCAATGAGAATCCGGTAAATAAAGGGGACACGATCTCTGCTTTGACAAGACGTGCCAAGGGAACCGCCTCGCAAAACATGCTGAGGTGGAAAAGCAAAAACGATTCGAACAAAGGCTTGGCCGTAGTGTGATGTCACGCTGCGGAGTACGTCAGTAGATTAGATTTGTGTTAATATTATTCTCTCTATGGCCATACGTGGAAGCTTATTTTGCAGAGCCGGATACTACTCTTGGTGTTTACAAACTTTTATGAAGAATTTGGAGGAGGAACCCGCCTTGCAATGCCGAAGACAATCTGCGCGCCAGACTCGTCGTCATTGAAGCCTGGTTCAAGGGCTACTGAGCGAGTCCTGGATTAGGGGGTGTTCGGGTAGCCGGACTATACCTTCAGCCGAACTCCAGGACTATGAAGATACAAGATTGAAGACTCCGTCTCGTGTCCGGATGGGACTTTCCTTGGCGTTGAAGGCAAGCTTGGCGATGTGGATATTCAAGATCTCCTACCATTGTAACCGACTTTGTGTAACCCTAAACCTCTCCGGTGTCTATATAAACCAGAGGGTTTTAGTCCGTAGGACAACTTCATCATACAACAATCATACCATAGGCTAGCTTCTAGGGTTTAGCCTCCTTGATCTCGTGGTAGATCTACTCTTGTACTACCCATATCATCAATATTAATCAAGCAGGACGTAGGGTTTTACCTCCATCAAGAGGGCCCGAACCTGGGTAAAACATTGTGTCCCTCGTCTCTTGTTACCATCCGGCCTAGACGCACAGTTCGGGACCCCCTACCCGAGATCCGCCGGTTTTGACACTGACAATGACCTAGTCATCACCAATTGCTTGACAGATGATAGAGTGTTTGTGCATGCTTTGCCACATATTTCATTTGCCATTTTATTGTGTGAGCATGTTGGTTGCATATTTTACTCATTCGAGGACATCCATTTGTTGCTTTGTATGTTTGGCTTTTTCTCTTTTGCCAAATGGATGGACAAGAATGCCTAAGAATTCCCTCTAGCTATCTTTGCTTTTCTCATCTCAAACTCTATTCATGCTACATCACAAAGTTTGATAAAGTCAGATTCGAACCACTCTGTGTGAGGAGCACTCGGAGTCCCCGATTCGTCATAGACTTAAACTTCCAAAACCTCTTTGTGCATTTCGGTATGACATAGTCATCCACTTTGGTCACACCGAGTTCACTAAGTTGATCTAGGTTTTTCATCTCGGTGCAACCGATTTGAACTTTTCGGTCACACCTAGTTGCAGTAACCGCTCGCAATTCTACATCTCGGTGCCACCGAGTTGTTCCACTCGGTCACACTGACAGGGTCAGGATATATATACCCATGGGTGAGATTTTGGAAATTTCTTTAAACTCCTCAGGCCACGCGTGTGTCCTGCTCTGCCTCCTCAGGTCTCCGGATCATCTCCTTGCCGCCAGCGACCTCCCGCCGCTGGTTTCCATCATCGTTGATGGAAATCTGCTCCGCCGTTGCTGCTGTAGCGAACCTTTGTCAAACTAGGGTATGGGTTCGACTCTATGTGCTAATTCCTTAACTCTGATTCATAGCACATTGCTTTGCCATGATCAGGACCACGTATGCAAACAATCCATCCACTAAAAACTTCCTTTAGGTTAGATTGGATTTGAAAATTTAGGGTTAGGTCTCCGCAGAACTCATCTCGGACCGACCGAATTGTAGAAATTGGTCTCAACCATTTGGCTTAGGCCATAGCACATGCATTTTCGGTCTGGCCGAAAACTGCACATCGGTGCGACCAAGTTCGACTCTCTGTGAAACCCTAGCAGTCTCAGTGCCACTGATGTGACTCGGTATGACTGAGTTCACTAGTTTAGGTTCCAAAAGCCGTTTCGGTACCACCGAGTTTGTCAAATCGGTAGCTCCAAAATGCTTTCTATGGAGAACTAAAACTAAGTTTTTGACTCATCTGTTTTGCAAAAACTCTGCACTTTGTGATGCTCATCCACTCTACCTCAACTACATCTATTCACAGGGTTTGTTGTCAGTGATTACCAAGATGTCTGACCAGAGTGATAGTCAAAACAGATCTGAATAACATGTGCAATTGAGTGAGGGTTCAGATCTCTCAAGCAGCTATGATGAGGGCAGTAGAAGCACACCTAGTAACTTGCCCAAGGCAGCCACTAGAGCAAGGAACAAGAGAACCTCAGACTCTGAGGATGAAGACTATGTGGCTGTTGAGGATGAGGCCACCTCAAAGAAGAAAGTGTTGAAGAAGGAATATGACACATCTGCTACAACAAAGATAGGGATGCACAAGAAGGCACTGCCAAGAGAGTGCCAACATCCAAGCCAAGGAAAGCAGCCCTGGAAGAAACTGTGGAGTTCACTCTTGAAAGAGGCTGGAGAAGGCAAGAAGAGAAAGGAGAGGGTCAAGAAGACCACTGTTAGAGTCCTAGGGAGATCATCCATGTTTAAGAATCCCGCGGAAGAAGAGGAAAAGGAAGAGGATGCTCCAGCACCCAAAGCTCAGAAGCTTATGGGAGATGCTATCAAGTCAGGGGCTGCAACATCAAAGCCCAAGTCTGCTCCCAAAGCTCAAGCTTAGAAGTCAAAGCCCAAGAGAAACAGTAGAAGTATTCTTGTAGAAGAGAAGAACAAGGCCCTAATGCCTCAGCTGAAGAAGAGGATGATGAGTCTCTTGTTTTGAGGAAATTGAAACCCAAGATCGCAAACCACAATGATGCTCATCCAGTGGCTGAAGACATGCACATCAGAAAGGATGCTCAACTGAGATTGTGGAGACAGTCTGATCCCTATGATGTTAGGAGGAGGACTGCGGTTGATTACAGATTTCATGCCAAAGAACAGCAAGACTTCTATGAGACTATTCTTCTTGAAAAAAAGCCCATGGTTTGTCACATGAGATGGGTTGATTGGGAATACATCAAGGAGAATGAAGATCACTTCGCAGGAGTATATGGCAGCTTCAAGGCATGTGGAGTAGATGAGTTTGTCGGACAAAAGCTCACAAAATGGAGTGATGAGCTGATCATGCAGTATTACTCCACTACTCACTTTTACCCAGATGGGAAGATCATATGGATGTCTGAAGGTACTAGGTACCAATCCACTATTGAAGAATGGGCCAAGCTGATCAATGCCCCAGAGGAACATGAGGATGACTTGGATGTGTATGCCAAGAAGAAGAAAGACCACAACTCCATGTTAAACATGTACAAAGAGATCCCTGATAAAGCTTTGGAGACTCACAAGCTTGGATTAGTACATTACTTGTTGTCTAGTCTGCCTACCATCAACACCATCCTAAGGCACACATTGCTACCCAAATCAGGAGATCACAAGATGATCAGAGGACATTCCATCAAATTGCTGCAAATCTTTGATGTCCCTCAAAAGTTCAAAGTCATGAGTTTGATTGTAGAGATAATCAAGAGGACAACTACTGACCAAAAGAGAAGCTATGGGTATGCTCCAGATATTCAGGAGCTCATCAACTCCAAGATGGGCACATGAACATACTTTTTGGACAAAGAGCACTTACCCTTGCTTCCAGAGTTTGAAGATAATGAAGTTGTCATGAATGAGAATGAACCGTCATCAGCTCAAGCACAAGAGAAGAGAGCTAGAGCTAAGGCTGAGAAAGCTGCCAAGATGCCTAGTTTAGAGGAATCATCTCAAGTTTTCCTGAAGAGCAAGCAAGATCAACTTGCATACCTGATCCAATCTACTTTGAGGATTGAGAAGGGCTTGGCCACCCTGACTAAGAATTAAGAGACCTTGGAGAGGATTGTTGAGACAAAATTTTATGATCTTGACCTCAAGGTAACTGAGATACAGACTGCAGTTGAGAAGTTCTAGGAGGAAGCAGAAGAGAGAAGAGGGAAGGCAACTACTGATGCTTTTCAGTGAGTACCAAGGAGTCAGAGGTCTGCTGCAGTGCTTGTACCTGATTCTAGAGCTACATCATCTGCACCAGTAGCTACAGCTTTAGTGCCACCTCCAGCAGCCACTCCACCAGCTCCAACTACATCAACAGATGCCTTCGTCCTTGGAGTTCTCTCTACACCACCTCCCGAAGACCAAGCCTGAGAGACGCATAGTACTATGCATTTTCAAACTTTTTGGTAACTTGTTGCCAAAGGGGGAAAATATGTATAGATCATAGGCTTCGAGAGAGAGTGTTTTGCCTTTTATCTCTCTTGTTTTTGGTCGAACCTTTTTTATGCGCTTTGTTGTCACACTATGTCTTTGTCTGTGTGAGATACTTGTTTGATCATGTGATTGATCATATGCTACCTTAATGCTTGCTTGGATGACATTATCTCTTATATTCCATATATGATCATTCACTTTGCTTGGTGATGAGTGCATACTTTTAATTTCCATCATTTTGAGCGCTCCACCAAGATGTATGTGACATGGAAGAGTGACCCATGATCCTAATTGATTGTGCATTTGCATTCAAAAGCAAATTTTAAATAATGAACAAATTTAGGGGGAGCTCTTGCTTATCACATACTTCTCAAAGCGACGATGTATTTCAATCTTATAATCATTTGTCGAAGCTTTGATCTATATGTTGTCATCAATTACCAAAAGGAGGAGATTGAAAGTGCAACCATCCCTGGGTGGTTTTGGTAGTTCCTAACAACATATAGCTCATTGAGCTAATACTATTTCAAGATAAATATTTCAGGAAAGCTCAATGATTGGCATGGCATGGATTAGAAATGTGGACCCCTCAAAATGATCAGGACAAAAGATTGGCTCAAGCGCTAAAGCTCAAGACTCTACATTTTACCTTTTAGTGATCCAAGATCACATTGAGTCCATAGGAAAAGCCAATACTATTAAAAGGGGATGAGGTGTTGCTTAATGGGTTACTTGCTTAAAATGCTTAGTGATATGCTCCAAAACCCTCAACCACTTTCTCATATCCACATATGTCCCAAACCAAAAGTCAAACTCGGCCCCACCAAAATTTTCTATCCGGCGCCACCGTGTTCAGTTGACATAGCCACTGCCACAAAACCCTAGTCTTTTCGGTCTCACCGATAGGGATCTCGGTCTCACCAAGATGGGATTGTAAACTCTCTGTTTCCCTTCATAACATTTCGGTCCAACCAAAATGAGCAATCGGTCCCATCGAGTTCGCAATGCAAACTCTCTGTTTCCCCTTCCTAACGTTTCGGTCTCACCGAGATGAGGAATCGGTCCCACCGAGATTGCCTGACCAACTCTCTGATTAGCTTATTACGAAAGTCAGTCTCACCGAGTTTGTGTAATCGGTCACACCGAGATTACGTTATGCCCTAACCCTAATGAAATCGGTCTCACCAAGTTGACATGTCGGTCCCACCAAAAATCCTAACGTTCACATTTTGAACTAAATCGGTCCAACCGAGTTTCATTATTCGGTCCCACCGAGTTTGATCATTTGTGTGTAACAATTAGATTTTGTGTGGAGGCTATAAAGACCCCTCCACCCACTCTTCATTCATGAGGAGAGCCATCAGAACATGCATACACTTCCATCATACATTTTCTGAGAGAGAAGCACCTAATCATGTGTTGAGGTCAAGATATTCCATTCCAACCATATGAATCTTGATCTCTAGCCTTCTCCAAGTTGCTCTCCACTCAAATCATCTTTCCACCGAATCCAAATCTGTGAGAGAGAGTTGAGTGTTCGGGAGACTATCATTTGAAGCACAAGAGCAAGGAGTTCATCATCAACACACCGTCTATTACCTTTTGGAGAGTGGTGTCTCATAGATTGGTTAGGTGTCACTTGGGAGCCTCCATCAAGATTGTGGAGTTGAACAAAGAAGTTTGTACGTGCAAGGAGATCGCCTACTTCGTGAAGATCTACCCTAGTGAGGCAAGTCTTTCATGGGCGATGGCCATGGTGGGATAGACAAGGTTGCTTCTTCGTGGACCCTTCGTGGGTGGAGCCCTCCGTGGACTCGCGCAACAGTTACCCTTCGTGGGTTGAAGTCTCCATCAACGTGGATGTACGTTAGCACCACCTATCGGAACCACGCCAAAAATCTCCATGTCTACATTGTGTTTGCTCCCTCCAAACTCCTCCCTTTACCTTCATGTGCAATATTTTACATTCTGTTGCTATACTCTTAGACTTGCATGTGTAGGTTGATTGCTTGACTAGTGCTAAGTTGCTAAAATCTGCCAAGACTTAAAATTGGGAAAAGGCTAGATTTTTATTTGGTCATGTATTCGAATCACCCCCCTCTAGACATACTTTCGATCCTACACTATGCTAATTACATTGTTGCTAAATATATAGCACCTAGTTTCACATACCAACTAAAGGGCATGTAGCCCTAAGTTTTGTTTTGGTAATTAATGGCAATCTCTACGGACTAATGTTTTCATTGAGATTTATTTGAAGGTATTGTCCATAGAAGGTGCATCAAGGATATTAGAGGGAATCAAGGATGTCGGAGTAATGGGCCACGGGTAGGCTAACCCAGGCCTAGAACTTTTCAAGACATCGGGGCAGGCTGCACCCCTCAAGACCTCAGGATGAAGAGCCGCCTTCTGAGAGTCGGCTGCGAGGCAGCCGACTGCCCACTCGCGGCCGAGTCCCGAGGACGACTTCAGGATGAGCCGACTCCTGACTAGCGACTTCCAGAGAAGCCGGCCATGGGGAGTCGGCCCACAATGCCAACAACCCCCATGCCCTCATAAAGAGGGACGGGACGGGGAGTGGCCACAGTAAGGTCCACTCCCACCCTTTTCCAAGGGCAGGCGTGGCCACAGTACGCCGTACCCATGGAGATCTCCGCCCGGTGCGTCACTGTTGCCATGCCGGCCCTGACGTCAGCCCCAGTGGGCGGAGTCCTATGCCCACGACGGCCTGCCGGTACGACCCAGGGATGACGGGTCCCACCAGTCGGCGGGCGTACGGAAGACGATGAGAGCGCCACCAGTCGGCCCAGTTGGGAGTCGGCCGGCCCCTCCCACGGGCCCCATGCGGCATTAACCAGACGCGACAGGGAGTGGCCATAGTGATCGCCCGCCAGACGGCGGAGCTGCCGCCACGATCCCATGACTAAGCCTACGTCATTAGAGGCACGACTATAGTAATCTACAGCCAGCAAGACCCGCCCGCGGTGGACGCGGCCTGTCGGCTCCGTACCGAGCCAGTCGGCGGGCCCCAAGAGTCGGCGGATAAGACAGCGGCCAGAGAGACTGACGGCTGGGGCCGCGTCCAGCCGGATTACCATTGTACCCCTGGGGGGTAGGCCTATATAAACCCCCCAGGGCACCCATGCAAAGGGTTGGAATCCATTAACACTAGACCAGATCATATAGGAAGGAGAGAGCCAGCCTTGCCTTCTCCTACCTCCAGGAAACAGCTCAAGGAGCAACCATGTACACACTTTGCCATAGTGATCATGCGGAGACCCCGCAGAGCAGCAGTAGGGGTATTATCTCCACGGAGAGCCCCGAAGCTGGGTAAGATTCGCCGGCGCGCATGCCTTCGCCTTATCCCATTTCCAGGCACCAGCGACGTTCTACTCGCCCCCACCATGATAAGCCATCCTTTGGCATATGTCGCAGCCAACCCCCAACATTTGGCGCCCACCATGGGGCCTGGTGCACCGTCGTTTGGAGACCTGCTCTGGACGGGAACCCTTTTCCTCCCTGGCGAGCGCAACCAGCCCGGCACGCCAGACGGAGTTTGCGCCGACGCGCTGCACGGCGCTGAGATCGCCTGCGCAGCCAGCTGCCTCGCCGATCTTGTCAGCGAGGTTTGCCTCTCCGACGAGCCTGCATCTGACGCAGGCGCGGGCGGCCCTGAGAGCCTCCTCGCGGGCCTCCTTGACCAACTCCACGTCGCCGATGAGCCTGCGGTGGACTTGGAGTCTGTAGGCTCCACCGACCCGATGCTGGTCGACTTCGACACCGTGTCGCTTGACGCGTTCCCCACCAACGTGGTGTTCTACGATGAGCCGCTCCCTCGCGCGGAGAGCGACAGAAGCACCGTCACAGAGGTGCTCGTCATCAGTCATGACGAGCATCCCGACGGAGGAGCGCATGACCCACTTGGCATGGCATTGCAAGACCTGACCGCGCCCATTCCAGAAGACACTGACGCGGAGACGCTGGAGGCGCGCCGCCTCCAGCTCGTCGAAGGCGCGAAGAATTTGGCTAGCATGAGACGCTTGTCAGAAGCCTACCAGCGTGAGATGGATCGCACTGTGGGTGGCTCGCCCGCCCCAGCTGGGCCCAGCTGCCTAGGCGCGGTCCAGCAGCGCGGCGTGGCCATCGCCAACCTATTCATGGCAAATCGCCCTGTGTACGCCACGCCTGCGGAGAACAATCGAGCCGCCCAGGCGGCGGCGGGCGAGCTGGACAACTTCGAGGGTGAAGAGCGCCGCCTGATGGCGGGGCGATTCCAGCGGCTCCTCGACACGGCTGCTGCGCAGAACGAGGTTGGCTGCCGCACAGAGGCGCCGCAGCGACAAAACGATGACCCGCCTCCACGCCGAGACGAAGGCGCGACGTCTCGGACACCGACTGGCGGCGCCCGAGGAAGGAAAGAGAAGGATCCGGCTATCAGCCGCAGTCGGACTCGCATTACCATAGAGCGCGACCAAGACGGTCGCCCGAGAGCAGTGGAACGACGGGACGACTGTCCGCCTCCTCCTCCTCGCAAGGAAAGGCGAGTCTCCCCGCCGCCTATTGACCATCCGACTCTCGGCGACCGCCTTGGCCGCCGAGAGGGAGTCGGAGAAAACGACGCCCGCCACCGGATCGACCGACTTCATCGATCCCTGGCGCTAGAAGAAGAAGACGAGTTGGGTCCGCCTTGTTTCGGGCTCCGCATTCGAGACGAGCCCTTTCCCAAAGGGTTCACGCTCCCAAGAGACATGCCCAAGTACACCGGCTCCGTGAAGCCAGAGGACTGGCTGGTTGACTACTCCACGGCCGTCAACATAGCGAACGGCAACAAGCGTGTTGCTGTAAAATACGTTCCGCTCATGCTCCAGGGCACGGCCCGGACATGGCTGAACAACTTGAAGCCCCGCAGCATCAACAGTTGGGTCGGCTTCACCGATGCATTCGTCTGCAACTTCACAAGCACGTATAAGCGTCCTCCCAAACCTCACCAGCTTTCCTTGTGTGTGCAAGGCCCCAACAAGTCGACTCGCGACTACCTCACGCGTTCGGCCGAGCTCCGGAACTCTTGTGAGGGCGTGCACGAGGTGTAGGCTATCGAGTACTTCACCGCTGGGTGCAGAGAAGGCACCCTCCTCAAGCACAAGCTCCTTTGCAACGAGCCAGAAACCCTCGACGAGCTGCTGATCATAGCAGACAAGTATGCCATGGCGGACTCCTCCATGAAGGCGGAGATTCAAGTTAGTGCGACTAGCAAAGTGGCCCCTCAGGCTCCTAGAACTCCGGCTGGAGATGCCAGTCGGCGACTGCAGCCAAGTGACCACAAGCGTAAGGCCCCATAGCCGACTTCCAGCAGCCGGCAGGTGGCGCCAGTCGAAGACCAGCAGCCGGATGGGCAGCATCACCCAAGCGACAGAAAGGCGGCAAGCCCAACTGGTTGCCGGCTTTCTCATACGAGCCGACTCTGGATGGTCCTTGCAAGTTCCACAGCAGCGCGAAGCCGTCGAATCACACCACCCGGAAGTGCCACTGGCTCACCAGTATCACCAAAGGAGATGGCCTCCTGCCTTCCCCCGCCTGTTGGGCAGCAGCCTCCGCCTCCGCCCTAGCAGCCGGCTGTCAGGCCAGTCAGCGCAATACAAGACGCGTACCCCGAAGAGCATGGAGCCTACGTGGTATTTACCAGCGTGGCTGATGATCGACGCAGCAGGCGACTGCAGCAAGAGGTGAACGTAGTAGCATCAGAGACACCAGAATGCATGCACTGGTCCGAGAATCCTATTAGCTCGAGTAGAGCTGATCACCCAGAGGTGATGCCGAGTCCGGGCTCCTATGCCTTGGTCTTGGATGCCACCTTTGCCACAGATAGATGAGCTGCTCATTTCTCGCGAGTTCTGATAGACCGAGGCAGCAGCATCAACATCCTATACAAGGACACCACGGAGAAGTTGGGAATCAAGCAAAGACAGCTTCAGAACAGCCGGACTGTGTTCCACGGCATTGTTCCTGGCCTTTCCTGCTCACCAATTGGCAAGATCCTGATTGACGTCCTCTTTGGAGACAAAGATCACTTCCGTCGAGAGTCAGTTTGGTTTGAGGTGGTGGATCTCGAGAGCCCATACCATGCATTACTTGGCCGACCCGCCCTGGCCAAGTTCATGGCGGTCCCCCACTACGCCTACCTCAAGATGAAGATGCCTAGTTCCAAGGGGATTCTGACCGTAGCCGGCGACTACCGGAAGTCGTCTGCCTGTGCGGCTGAAAGTAGTCGGTTGGCCGAGTCCCTGGTGATCGGGCCGAGAAGCGGCTCCTTGACCGGGTTGTGGCGATGGCCGGCAAGCAGCTAGAGGTGTCGCCTAACCCCAAGGAGTCGGAGGCTGAGGGTTCGTTCAAGCCGGCCAAAGAGACAAAGAAGATACCCTTGGATCCGGAGCACCCAGAGAGGTACGCTGTCGTGGGCGCAAACCTCGACATCAAATAGGAAGGCGAGCTCGTCGATTTCCTCCGTGAGAATTGGGACATCTTCGCACGGTCCCCCAAAGACATGCCAGGTGTACCGATGGAATTCGCCGAGCACAAGTTACATGTCCGATCTGATGCAAAGCCAGTCAGGCAGCCCTTGCGCCGCCTATCAGAAGAAAAGAGAAGAGTTGTCGGAGAAGAGATAACCCGACTCCTAGCAGCCGACTTCATTATGGAAGTATTCTTTCCAGAGTGGCTAGCCAACCCGGTCCTGGTACTGAAGAAGAACAAGCAGTGGCGAATGAGTATTGACTACACAAGCCTCAACAAGGCTTGCCCCAAGGACCCGTTTGCTTTGCCAAGAATTGATCAGGTGATAGACTCCACAGCGGGATGCGAGCTGTTGAGCTTCTTGGATGCATATTCAGGATATCACCAGATCAAGATGAACCCGGCTGACAGACTGAAGACCGCCTTCATCACACCGTTTGGAGCCTTCTGCTACCTAACCATGACGTTCGGCTTGAGGAATGCCAGCGCCACCTTTCAGCGTTGCATGCAGAAGTGCCTCCTCAAGCAACTCGGCAGAAACGCCAACGTTTACGTGGACGATGTGGTGGTGAAGACGGAGAAGCGTGGAACACTGCTGGAAGACCTCAAGGAGACCTTTGAGAACCTGCGTCGATTCCAGATCAAGCTCAACCCTAAGAAGTGCGTTTTCGGAGTACCAGTCGACCAACTCCTTGGCTTCCTGGTCTCCAAACGCGACGTAGAGTGCAACCCTGTAAAGATCAAGGCCATTGAGAGGATGGAGGTACCCAGCCGACTCCTGGACATGCAAAAATTCACTAGCTTCTTGGCATCGATCAGCCGATTCATCAGTCGGCTGGGCGAGAAAGCTCTCCCCTTATATCAGCTCACGAAGAAGACCACTTTTTTCAAGTGGAACCACAAGGAGGACGAAGCTTTTCTCCAGTTGAAGAAGACATTGACTACTCCACCCGTTCTGGCGGCTCCGACTCCTAAGGAGCCAATGCTCCTATACATCGCCGCCACCAGCCGGGTAGTCAGCACAGTCATTGTAGTGGAACGCAAGGAGGAAGGCAAGGCACTACCTGTCCAGAGACCGTTATATTACCTGAGCGAAGTGTTGTCGACCTCCAAGCAGAACTACCCCCACTACCAGAAGATGTGCTATGGCGTGCACTTTGCCGCCAAGAAGTTGAAGCCCTACTTTCAAGAGCATCCAATCACTGTGGTCTGCATGACCCCACTTGCTGAGATCATCGGAAGCCGAGGTGCTTTTGGCCGAGTGGCCAAATGGGCCATAGAGCTGGCTCCCTACACCATCTACTACCAGCCCCGCACCGCCATCAAGTCACAAGCACTAGCCGACTTCCTCGTTGACTGGGCCAAGACCCAGTACCTACCACCAGCGCTCGACTCCACCCATTGGCGGATGCATTTCGACGGCTCCAAGATGCACACCGGCTTGGGAGCCGGCGTTGTCCTCACTTCTCCTAAAGGTGACAATCTCAAATACGCACTGCAAATCCACTTTGCCTGACAGGACCCCGATTCCAAGTCACATCGATCTAGCCCGTAACACCTCATATCACTTTGCGGCCTCACGCACGGTATTCCCACGGGTGTCGTCTTACCATGGCCCGGGACCGTATGCGCCTTTTTGGCTCACGTATATGATAGTGTCTCTAGCATCCATATGACAGAGAACCCGGGCCGACATGGCTAGTCGTGAATCCAAAGCGGCACTATCCTATCGGGACAGGCATACATGAATCACATCGAGCATGTCGGTCAGCAGTGTGTGAATCCGGGCTGTAGCACTGGGCTAACAGGACTCCGGGAACCCGGGCTGTAGGAGGCTAGGCAGGACTCCGGATGTCATCGCGTGACATTTGCCCGAAGGGACATACACAGGAACGAAGTGAAACACATGCCGGCCAGTCAAGTGTCCTGAGCAGTAGTGCTGGGCTAGCAGGACTCCGGTGAACCGGGCTGTAGCGGACTACTATGGCTCATGGACGCACTAGACTACATTTCCCCATAAGAGAGGCTGCCAAGGATAAACCACTAGATTGTCGGATCGCACACATACCAAGCATTTCAATCATACACACAATATGCTCGATATGTGTAGATACAACATGGCATCACAACATAACTCTACAACTCAAGTAGGCTCCAAGGAGCGAGATATTACAAACATGGGTCTCATAACCCAACAATCATAGCATACAAATCAAAGCACATGCGGAAGCTTAACATGTCTGAGTACAGACATCTACAAATGGAAAAGGCTGAGAAGCCCGACTATCTACCAGATCCTGCCGAGGGCACAAGATCGTAGCTGAGGTATCAAGCTAACGTCAAAGTCCACGCGGAACTAATAGCGAGACTGAAGTCTCTCTCTGCAAAACATAAATTAAGCAAACGTGAGTACAAAGGTACTCAGCAAGACATACATCAGAACTAGCTACAGATGCATCGGTATCAACAAGGGGGTGGTGGAGTTTAACTGCAGCAAGCCAGCTTTGACTCAGTGGCTAACCTGAACTATGACTGCAAGCAACTCTTTTGAGGTGGCGCACACGAGTCCACATATTCACCATTCAATACACCACTATGGAACTGCTCCCGTCTCCCTACGAGAAGGCCATCCATAGCACTCACACTTATCTTGCGAGTTTTAGAGTATCCACTTTCACTTGTCTATGAACTATGCAAGGGGTCAAAGTTTCCATATCCGAGGAATCCGGCTATTCGAATAGATAATGATAACCCTGCAGGGGTGTACTCCTTCACACACGCTCCCACCACTTACCACCATATACACGTCATGTATCTCGGCAACCTTCAAGCAGAAGCCTGGCGAGGGTGTTGGCCACAGCCTACCTAAACACTTAAGTCTCTAGTCCAGGTTTATCGCCTATCCAGGTTCCATCCGCAGGGAGTCCGGCCGAGGTTTCCACATACGGCCCCGAACGATGTGAACAGGGTTCCCGAGTCACCAAACGGGCGCCCGGTACACCGTGCCACGGTGTATCTACCGCAACATAGCCCACCCCTAGGGTCAGCACTACGCACGGCCGCCAATACATAACCTACAAACACCAGAAACTAGTTGCAAATCCTGGACAGAGTACTAGGGTGATTAAGAAGCCGAGAGGGTCAATTAAGGATCCCAATGAGTGGTAGTAGCTGTTCATGGATCACAGACACAGAACTCAGTTCCTGAGGACGGCTGCAATGAGACAACCCACCATGTACTCCTACATGGCCTCTCACCGCTACCTTTACCAAAACGTGTTCACACACTTAGCTCACACACAGTAGGACATGTTCATCACTGTTCCGATTCACCCCCGATGAATCAGACCTGACTCAACTCTAAGTAGTAGCAGGCATGACAAACAAGCATGAATGAGTAGGCACATCAGGGCTCAAACAACTCCTACTCATGCTAGTGGGTTTCATCTATTTACTGTGGCAATGACAGGTCATGCAGAGGATAAGGGGTTCGACTACTGCAACAAGTAACAGATGAATCGTTGTTGTCCTAATGCAGTAAAAGAGAGCAGGAGCGATAGAGTGGGCTTGTATCAGAATGAACAAGGGGGTTGTGCTTGCCTGGCACTTCTGAAGATAACATTGAGTCTTCATCAGTGTCAACGATCACAGCGTCGGAGCAGCGTCTACTGAGAGGGGACAAACACCGGCAACTGAGAAAGAACTCAATCAACACATGACGATATGCAACAATATGATGCATGCTATGACATGGCAATATGAATGTGTTTGAGATAATGCAACTAGCAACATGTTAAATGGAGTTGGTTTGACCCTAGGTTCAAATTCTAACTCCATATGTGAGAGTTTAAATTCCATTTGTATGAATAGGCCTAAACAGCAGCCATAAGTTGTTCTAACATGCATGAAAATGCCATAAATAGATTCCTTGAATTTTTCTGATAATTTTTCATATGTAAATTATTTCATTCTGAGCTACTGTTGATTTTCTATGAATTTTTAAAGTTTTAAACATTTCCTGGAATTTCCTGAATTAAATTAAATCCAGAAAAGTAATACTGCGTCAGCATTAGGTCATGCCGACGTTAGCAGGTCAACAGGCCCGGTCCAGGTCAAACCTGACCTGTGGGACCCACATGTCAGTGTCACATCTAACTAACAGTGCCTGTTAGTGCTAAGTAGGTGATTAACTTAACTAATCTAGGGCTGGGCCCGCATGTCAGTGGCTCATCTAGTTAACTAAGTTAATTAACACTAATTACCTAGCACTAATTAAATAGGGGCCCGGGCCCACATGTCAGGACGCCGGGGAGGTCAAACAGGGGTCAACCCTGCCGGTCAAAGCGGTCAACCCGCCGGCGTTTAGCCGCCGGCGAGGGCCGAGACGGCGGTGCGGCTCGAGAATCGCCCACGGGCGACCATTTGCGCGGCGGAGAGGCTCTACGTGACGAGGAGACTCGTCCGCGTCCAGTGGTAGTGGTGTTTGGGCTCGGGGTGGTCCGAAACGACGGCGACGTCGAGCTTTGCGGCGGCCGAAGTTCAGCCAACGGCGGGATAGGCGATGCAGGGAACGGCAGGAGCCGCGGGTGGTCGCGGTCGACTCCTGGAAACGTGCTGAGCACAGTGGCGCGCTCGGTTGCGAGCTTGCGTGGGTGTGGCCACGGCTACGCCATGGCCGGTGGCGAGATACTTCGGTCACGGTTGGGGAGGGGGCTAGAGGACGAACGCGTCGACGGGGAGAGGGGCAAGGGGCGTAGGAGCTCACAGTGGTTCCGCAGGGTTGGTCAGTGGCTTCGGGGAGAGGCTGGAGCAAGCGGGGCAGCGATGGAGATCTCCGGCGTCGGGAGGTTGAAGACGACGGCGTGGAGGCGCTCAGGGCGTCCGGTGTTGCACAGCTCGACGAGGAGGAAGAGGCAGATGAGGCGGAGCTCGTGGCCTAGCTGGCTTGGCATGGGGATGCTGGTGGCCGCGGCAAAGGAGAACAGCGGTGCCGGTGGTCCTCGGGCGTCGCGTGAGAGAGCGAGGGAGAGGAGGGGAATGGGCACGGGAGAGTGAGAGGGGTACGGGGCGGTTGAGGGGGAGTGCGTGGCGCTCGAGGCTGTCTCCAGCAGCGAGCAAGCAGGCAGGAGGTGGCTGGCGCGGGCCGGCGCGCCGCGGGCACACGCCCTCTGCCTACTGGCGCGAGGAGGAAGGCGACAGGGAAGGAGGCGGTGGTGGGATGGGCCGGCCACTTGGGCCGCCAGGTGGGCTGCAGAGGTAAGTCCAGGTAGCTCTCTCTCTCTCTCTCTGTTTCTGTTTTTAATTTCTTTCTGCAATTTGTTTTGGTTTTAGTTTTAACACCAAACCATTTTATAAAATCCTGAAAATAATTATGTGGCTAGAACTAATATATACAAAACCACATAAAATGTTCCAGAATTATTGGACATATATTAATTATATTAAGAATATATATCCAATGCAAATAGTTATTGAATTAATTCAAAGGCCCAAAACAAATATTTCTGAGACTCCAAAAATATTGGTTTGAGTTTTACCTCTTGCAAATATTTTTATAGCTTGATAGGAACATATTCTTGGGTTTATTTACAACAATTTTTTTTTATTGTTGATCATTTTTGTAAAAGACTTCTGAGGCTTCCCACTTTCCCCAATTCAACTTTCATAAATATATACATGATGCATGAATGCTTGTGCAACTGGTTACAACCAAATCTAGGGCTGTGACAACTCACCCCCACTAAACAAGAATCTCGTCCCGAGATTTAAGACGTGAGGTAAGAAGATAGAGGGGATACTAGCTAACACGATCTTATCGATCTAATTACCCTTCCCGAAGATGTTGGTTCATTGCTCCAATTGATCTTGACGTCCTTGCTTCCAAGATCTTCATCCAACAAGATGGTGACAGAAAGGAACTCTATAGAAAACGATCTCCTCGAAGATCGAGCACTCAAGATCAACTCGTGGAATGAGATGTTGAAACATCTCGAGTTGGGACACAAAACACATCAAGAGGGATGGAAGAACAAAGAACGAGGTTTGATTTGGTGGGCAACAATTCCACGCTTAGAGAGATGGTGGATGGTGTCAAGGTGGCAAGAAAATAATTGCCATGATTCAATAACGGGGTACCTTGGGGAAGGTGACTCATAGGGTTATTACCTTAAATGGCAAAAAGAATTACTTTTGATTCAGCGATCATTGAAACTCTTTCTACCAGCCTAAGGCAAACCAGAACAATCATTTGGCAGAGTACGAAGGGATGGCATACCCGGACTAGAATGGATGGTGTGGACTATCTTGTTGAAGACAACGCAATGGATGATTTTTGCTTATCATCGGAAATGGATGGGACCCATGGTAAGTCCACTTTTGAAGATGATCTTGAACAACAACTACTGAGGTGCAGGCTGGGAACAAAATGCAAATGTTGGGAATGATTCTGGTAACTGGGGAAGAAACCCAACAGTAGAGAGAGATTCCACTGTTTGAAAGGTTATGGCATAATTGAAGAAACTGAGAACGGATCCCAGTTAATGCCGACGATAAATCCTAGTGCTTACGCGTGTTCTCAAGAACTTGAGCATCTCCATATTCATCAAGGTTTTACCAATATCTGTGTCAAGGATCTTGGCAACACAACATACCACCATGATGAATGGTGATGGATGATGCAGATGCAAAGGAAGATAACACTTTCTCAGATTTCACCTTAGCAAGGCCAAGGAAACAAAATCTGGATGATCGACCGAGAGACAATTAGCACTCCGCTTCTAATGTTCTCCTTGATGTGCTAGGATAATCCATTCATAGATATGGTTTGCTATCTAGAACATCAAGTAAAAGGTCGGACTTCGGAAGCTCAAGAATCCATAAGGAATAACTACGGAGGCAGATCCTGCGAGATCCTTATGGGGAGGTGACTAACTTCTTCAACCAGGATACTACAATAATAGGCCTTCTGGTTAGGTGTGTTGGCCACGACATCCACATTACTGGTTATAGAGGGACCAACAATATAGTTCTTGGAGTACGTTCCAACCATCATATCTGCCCGAGATTCAGATCTGGTTGGTGTTAGGATATTCCAGACTCATCGAGTCTAGAAAGAAAATGAAAGTTTGCAACACAAATCGACGAGATGTCATTGCGAGATTCTCAGGAAATGGACTATGGTAGTAAGCTCCAAAACATGAGCCGGTTTTGCTACAAACCTGTGAACACGCTCTCCCAGACAAGCATTACCACATAGTAGTCTTATAATAAAACACTACTGAGTCCAGATGGGGAACCATCATCGAGGATATCGAAGTCCTTGCGTAAGTCTAGCTCTTAAGAAGAAACTTCTTCTCCTTGAACAAATCAATCAGTGGCTTGGTGTGCTAGGGATTCATATAGAATGAAGGTTGCAAGTCTCCAGACCACAGAATACTTCGCACATATGCATGACTGACTTGGGATGGTTCCGAAGGAAGCAAAAACAAGCTTTCTCGAATTCACGCCGGCAACTTTCATCAAATGCACGTGAATTAGAGGAAGTCACTTCTTATACCAAACATATGCTTCATGAGCTAGCATGAAGAAATGCTTTAAAAGTTTCCAACACTAGCTTAATGTTCAACATGAATCATGGATAAGATGAAAATATCGTTGATGGGCTCAACAACAGGTCATCCAGATTTCCATGAAGATGGAATTCCATAATTATGTGAACAAGGTGATAGCATTGGTCAGACCCAAAAGATATAACGGTGTATGCTCGGGGAAACAACCACGAGTAGGAAAACATTATGAACATCGTTGGTTCTCATTTGACTTGACGATAGCCCACACTCAAATCAAGGTTTGGACAAGATGATAGATTCAACAACCAATCTCGAGGAACAATCGATGAAAATATCATCTTTCTTCAACACACACACACACACACACACACACACACACACACAAGGATATCCCTTTGGAATGAACTGAGTCGGACAAGCTTTCATCTTCCAACTCTCCAAGTTGTTGTTCAGCTTAACCAACTAGCTCAGGGTATCCAACACAGATTCTTGGAGAAGAGGTGGTTTACGAGAAACCAACTTGATCACGAGCTCAACATAACAGTCAGGGGGCAACCTGGTGATACTTCCGAGGAAATATTCAGAAAATCACGAACCACTGATATGTTCCTAAGCTCGGGAACAATCTTGCTTTTCAGGGCAAGATGATATGATCAAGAGAGCGAGGGACTGACACAATCCTAACTCATTGATCGAAGAGTGCACCAGGAAAAATGGACTAGGTAGCACGATCAATCTTAGGATAATGATTCAATAACGAACAAGCTAAGAAAGAAATTATTGTCCATTAGCTACCTAGCAACTAGTTGCTAGGAGTATTGATTTCACACATCATGGTTCACTTGTCGGCATTCTGGTTGCGACAACACGTGACCGAGGAATGAAAAATGAAGGTAAGAAGTATCACTGCGTCAAGAATTCATGAGAGAGGGTGCAATTCTCATGACAATCCTGACATAAAGGGGGTAATACTCTAGGGTAGAACAGAGCAAAAGCTGGATTGGCATTTGATCTGCAGAACACAACTATGACCCAATCCTGGATATGGATGAGGTACTGGAGTTTGTTTCTCCTAATTATTCTGAAATGGAATGGCTAAACGTACCACGAGAATAATAAACATCGATAACACGGATGCACAATTACTCCTGACAGTCAATTGATAGACGATGGTCGGAATAACAAATGAAGATGGACAACTCAAGGGGACATATATCTTCCTGAGTTGTGGATGCATAGATTAGTATGTCGAATCAAGTTCAACAGGTTTCTTCCGGATAACCCATGGAGAAAGGTAGAACTGACAGAATCACAATTATGAATGGAGAACTCCTCAAGAGTACTCTGATTGTGATATTTTGGTTCAAAGAACTTCTGCCTTAACGGTTCATGGTATTTGGAAGGAAGAAATACCACGGACCTCGAGGGCTGTCGCAAGGTTACTAATATCCTAAAGGAACTATCAAACACTATCAACATGAGGTAAGTAGGGTGAATCTCGGGTTCAAGAACCCAGGAATAGAATACCTACTACTAAATGGCATCACGGGATGCTTTCAAGAATGGTGGCCAGAATCACACACTGGGGATACAAAACATGGCTAGATCACTAGGTGACTCCCTAAAACACCTAGGGTCATAGTAATAGCTCCAACATATATGTCGAGGCAACAAAGTACCTCAACTCACCGATTAGTGTGATTAATCTGGCCCAAATGGACATCAGGAATAGGAGGAAGGGGTTTGCAAATGCATTAGACTACTTAGAAACCTGGGATGACTCGGACAGCATAACGACTGTAAATGCTCAAAAAATTTGAGACATCCTGCAAAATAGTGGCATGACCACTCAACATTACAATATCAAGGTTCTGAGGCCAGCTATGAGCATACAGAGGTAAAAGGAACTGAACTGAGACTTGAATCCAACAATCCTATAAGTCTACGGATTAGTAACACGTCATCCTGATAGATAGATGAGAAGGCCTAGTTTCTTAACCCGCGTAGAATGAGAAGAGAATGACTCAGATCAGAGGGCATAAGGTAAAGGAGTAAAAAGAGCCTTGCATTCCCTTCCACAATCAATTCCCTTACATAGCTAAAGCATTTCTAGACTCGACTTCGACCAGTTTGGCTTGGTAATCCTGCAGGCAGTCAGGCTCTGATACCAACGCTGTCAGGACCCCGATTCCAAGTCACATCGATCTAGCCGGTAACACCTCATATCACTTTGCGGCCTCACGCACGGTATTCCCACGGGTGTTGCCTTACCATGGCCCGGGACCGTATGCGCCTTTTTGGCTCACGTATATGATAGTGTCGCTAGCATCCATATGACAGAGAACCCGGGCCGACATGGCTAGTCGTGAACCCAAAGCGGCACTAACCTATGGGGACAGGCATACATGAATCACATCGAGCATGTCAGTTAGCAACGTGTGAATCCAGGCTGTAGCACTGGGCTAACAGGACTCCGGGAACCCGGGCTATAGCAGGCTAGGAAGGACTCCGGATGTCACCGTGTGACATTCCCCCGAAGGGACAGACACAGGAACGAAGTGAAACACATGCCGGCCAGTCAAGTGTCCTGAGCAGTAGTGCTGGGATAGCAGGACTCCGGTGAACCGGGCTGTAGCGGACTACTATGGCTCATGGAAGCACTAGACTACATTTCCCCATAAGAGAGGCTGCCAAGGATAAACCAGTAGATTGTCGGATCCCACACATTCCAAGCATTTCAATCATACACACAATATGCTTGATATGTGTAGATACAACATGGCATCACAATATAACTCTACAACTCAAGTATTATTCATTAGGCTCCGAGGAGCGAGATATTACAAACATGGGTCTCATGACCCAACAATCATAGCATACCAATCAAAGCACATGCGGAATCTTAACATGTCTGAGTACAGACATCTACAAATGGAAAAGGCTGAGAAGCCTGACTATCTACCAGATCCTGCCGAGGGCACAAGATCGTAGTTGAGGTATCAAGCTAACGTCATAGTCCACGCGGAACTACTAGAGAGACTAAAGTCTCTCTCTGCAAAACATAAATTAAGCAAACGTGAGTACAAAGGTACTCAGCAAGACTTACATCAGAACTAGCTACATATGCATCGGTATCAACAAGGGGGGGGGGGTGGTGGAGTTTAACTGCAGCAAGCCAGCTTTGACTCAGTGGCTAACCTGAACTATGACTGCAAGCAACTCTTTTGAGGTGGCGCACACGAGTCCACATATTCACCATTCAATACACCACTATGGAACTGCTCCCGTCTCCCTACGAGAAGGCCATCCATAGCACTCACACTTATCTTGCAAGTTTTAGAGTATCCACTTTCACTTGTCTATGAACTATGCAAGGGGTCCAAGTTTCCATATCCGAGGAATCCGGCTATTCGAATAGATAATGATAACCCTGCAGGGGTGTACTCCTTCACACATGCTCCCACCACTTACCACCATATACACGTCATGTATCTCGGCAACCTTCAAGCGGAAGCCTGGCGAGGGTGTCGGCCATGGCCTACCTAAACACTTGAGTCTCTAGTCCAGGTTTATCGCCTATCCAGGTTCCATCCGCAGGGAGTCCGGCCGAGGTTTCCACATACGGGCCCGAACGATGTGAACAGGGTTCCCGAGTCACCAAACGGGGGCCCGGTACACCATGCCACGGTGTATCTACCGCAACATAGCCCACCCCTAGGGTCAGTGCTACGCACGGCCGCCAACACATAACCTACAAACACCAGAAACTAGTTGCAACTCCTGGACAGAGTACTAGGGTGATTAAGAAGCCGAGAGGGTCAATTAAGGATCCCAATGAGTGGTAGTAGCTGTTCATGGATCACAGGCATAGAACTCAGTTCCTGAGGACGGCTGCAATGAGACAACCCACCATGTACTCCTACATGGCCTCACACTGCTACCTTTACCAAAACGTGTTCACACACTTAGCTCACACACAGTAGGAGATGTTCATCACTGTTCCGATTCACCCCCGATGAATCAGACCTGACTCAACTCTAAGCAGTAGAAGGCATGACAAACAAGCATGAATGAGTAGGCACATCAGGGCTCAAACAACTCCTACTCATGCTAGTGGGTGTCATCTATTTACTGTGGCAATGACAGGTCATGCAGAGGATAAGGGGTTCAACTACCGCAACAAGTAACAGATGAATCGTTGTTGTCCTAATGCAGTAAAAGAGAGTAGGAGCGAGAGAGTGGGCTTGTATCAGAATGAACAAGGGGGTTGTGCTTGCATGGCACTTCTGAAGATAACATTGAGTCTTCATCAGTGTCAATGATCACAGCGTCGGAGCAGCGTCTACCGAGAGGGGACAAACACCGGCAACTGAGAAAGAACTCAATCAACACATGACGATATGCAACAATATGATGCATGCTATGACATGGCAATATGAATGTGTTTGAGCTAATGCAACTAGCAACATGTTAAATGGAGTTGGTTTGAACCCTAGGTTCAAATTCAAACTCCATATGTGAGAGTTTAAATTCCATTTGTATGAATTGGCCTAAACAGCCGCCATAAGTTGTTCTAACATGCATGAAAATGCCATAAACAGATTCCTTGAATTTTTCTGATAATTTTTCATATATAAATTATTTCATTCTGAGCTCCTGTTGATTTTCTATGAATTTTTAAAGTTTTAAACATTTCCTGGAATTTCCTGAATTAAATTAAATCCAGAAAAGTAATACTGCGTCAGCATTAGGTCATGCCGATGTTAGCAGGTCAACAGGCCCGGTCCAGGTCAAACCTGACCTGTGGGACCCACGTGTGAGTGTCACATCTAACTAACAATGCCTGTTAGTGCTAAGTAGGTGATTAACTTAACTAATCTAGGGCTGGGCCCGCATGTGAGTGGCTCATCTAGTTAACTAACTTAATTAACACTAATTACCTAGCACTAATTAAACAAGGGCCCGGGCCCACACGTCAGGACGCCGGGGAGGTCAAACAGGGGCCAACCTTGCTGGTCAAAGCGGTCAACCCACCGGCGTTTAGCCGCCTGCGAGGGCCGAGACGGCGGTGCGGCTCGGGAATCGCCCACAGGCGACCATTTGCACGGCGGAGAGGCTCTACGTGATGAGGAGACTCGTCCGCGTCCAGTGGTAGTGGTGTTTGGGCTCGGGGTGGTCCGTAACGACGGCGACGTCGAGCTTTGCGGCGGCCGGAGTTCGGCCAACGGCGGGTTAGGCGATGCAGGGAACGGCAGGAGCCGCGGGTGGTCGCGGTCGACTCCTGGGAACGTGCTGAGCACGGTGGCAGTTGCGAGCTTGCGCGGGTGTGCCCACGGCTACGCCATGGCCGGCGGCGAGATACTTCATTCACGGTTGGGGATCGGGGCTAGAGGACGAACGCGTCGACGGGGAGAGGGGCAAGGGGCGTAGGAGCTCATAGCGGTTCCGCAGGGTTGGTCATTGGCTTCGGGGAGAGGCCGGAGCAAGCGGGGCGGCGATGGAGATCTCCGGTGTCGGGAGGTTGAAAACGACGGCGTGGAGGCGCTCGGGGCATCCGGCGTTGCACAGCTCGACGAGGAGGAAGAGGCAGATGAGGCGAAGCTCGTGGCCTAGCTGGCTTGGCATGGGAATGCTGGTGGCCGCGGCAAAGGCGAACGACGGTGCCGGTGGTCCTCGAGCGTCGCGCGAGAGAGCGAGGGAGAAGAGGGGAATGGGCACGGGAGAGTGAGAGGGGTACGGGGCGGTCGAGGGGGAGTGCGTGGCGCTCGGGGCTGTCTCCAGCAGCGAGCAAGCAGGCAGGAGGTGGCTGGCGCGTGCCGACGCGCCGCGGGCACACGCCCTGTGCCTACTGGCGCGAGGAGGAAGGCGACAGGGAAGGAGGCGGTGGTGGGCTGGGCCGGCCACTTGGGCCGCCAGGTGGGCTGCAGAGGTAAGTCCAGGTAGCTCTCTCTCTCTCTCTCTGTTTCTGTTTTTAATTTCTTTCTGCAATTTGTTTTGGTTTTAATTTTAACACCAAACCATTTTATAAAATCCTGAAAATAATTATGTGGCTAGAACTAATATATACAAAACCACATAAAATGTTCCAGAATTATTGGACATATATTAATTATATTAAGAATATATATCCAATGCAAATAGTTATTGAATTAATTCAAAGGCCCAAAATAAGTATTTCTGAGACTCCAAAAATATTGGTTTGAGTTTTACCTCTTGCCAATATTTTTATAGCTTGACAGGAACATTTTCTTGGGTTTATTTGCAACAATTTTTTTTATTGTTGATCATTTTTGTAAAAGACTTCTAAGGCTTCCCACTTTCCCCAATTCAACTTTCATAAATATATACATGATGCATGAATGCTTGTGCAACTGGTTACAACCAAATCTAGGGCTATGACATTGCCGCCTCCAACAACGTCGCCGAATACGAGGCGCTCATTCACGGGCTACGGCTTGCCAAAGAACTTGGCATTTGCTGGATCCTGTGTTATGGCGACTCGGACTTAGTGGTCCAGCAGTCGTCTGGTGAATGGGACGCCAAAGATGCAAACATGCGAGTTACCGTTTCCTCATGCAGCAACTTAGTGGATATTTCGAGGGGTGCGAGTTCCTCCATGTGCCAAGCAGCGACAACGACCAAGCAGACGCCCTGGCACGAATCGGCTCTACCCGCCAAGCAATAGCATCCGGCGTCACCCTTCAACGCCTCCTCAAGCCGTCTGTCAAGCCTTCACCAGAATTAGACTCCATCTTTGTGCCGGCTCCTCCCGAAGATGTCGGATCTGACCCCAGAGCTCCGGCAGACGGTACGAGGATTTTGGCAAATGGCTCCAAAGCCGCCACAGTCGAAGCCGGCCCAGGGACTGCAGAACCCGGCCCGGGGACTGCGGCGGCCAGCCCGAAGACTCCAGAACTCGGCCCAAGGGCTGCACCAGTCGGCCCGGGGACTTCATTAATCCAGCAAGAGATTGCTGACTCTAGCCCGCCGCCTCCCAGCCCAGCCGCCCTCATCCAAGTCGCAGTTCTAGCAGTCGAAGAAATAGCAGCACCCTCATGGGCCCAGCCCATCCTCAAATACCTGGTGAGCAAAGAGCTACCGACTAATGAGACCTTAGCTCGGCAAGTACAACGCCGAGCGGCTGCCTACACCATAGTCAACAGAGAGTTGGTCAGGCGCAGCGTCAGTAGTGTCTACCAACGCTGCATAGAGCCAGAGCAAGGCCAAGCAATTCTCAAAGACATCCATCAAGGCGAGTGCAGCCACCATGCGGCTTCAGGAGCACTCATCGCCAAAGCCTTCCGACATAGTTTCTTTTGGCCAATGGCCTTAGAAGAGGCCAAGGAATTGGTCCAAAAATGCAAAGGGTGCCAGAAGTTCCGCTCCAAGACGCATCAGCCGGCTTCTGCACTCAAGACCATCCCCATTGTCTGGCCCTTCGCAGTTTGGGGCCTAGACATGGTGGGACCATTCAAGACGGCACGAGGTGGCTTAACTCACTTACTTGTCGCGGTGGAGAAGTTCACCAAGTGGATAGAAGCGAAGCCAATCAAGAAACTGAATGGTCCGACTGCTGTGACTTTCATCTCCAACATCACAATTCGGTACAGCGTACCACACAGCATCATCACCGACAACGGCACAAATTTTGCCTAAGGCGCATTGGCCCGTTTTTGCGCGACACAGGGCATCCGACTGGACCTAGCATCCGTCGCCCAACCACAGTCAAATGGCCAGGTGGAGCGAGCAAACAGCCTCATCGTGTCCAGCATCAAGCGCTCGGCTGGCTGCTGGCTCGATGAGTTGCCAGCCGTCCTCTGGAGTCTGCGCACGACTCCAAACAAGTCAACCGGCTTCACGCCTTTCTTCCTCGTCTATGGTGCTGAAGCCGTCATCCCAATGGACATAGAGTTCGATTCCCCGCGAGTCGCCATGTACACCAAGGAAGAAGCAGAAGAAGCACGTCAAGACAGCGTCGATCTGCTGGAAGAGGGCCGGCTGTTGGCACTCAGCCGGTCCAGCATCTACCAGTAGAGCCTGCACAGATACTACAACAGGAAGGTCAGACTGAGATCTTTCCAAGAGGGCGACCTTGTGCTCCGACTGATCCAGCAAACAACCAGCCATCACAAGCTGTCGGCGCCTTGGGAAGGCCCCTTCATCATCAGCAAAGTGCTGGGCAACGACTCCTACTACCTGATCGACGCTCAAAAGCCCCGAGAACGCAAGAGGGACGACTCCGGCAAAGAGACAGAGTGGCCATGGAATGCAAATCTCGTCCGAAAATTTTACAGTTAAATGCAGTATTTATCATGCTACCTTTTGTATTAAAAGTACCAAGACTTCACCCCCCTCCCCCGAGAAGAGCTCGGGGACTGCCCTCTTTTATCTATATGATATGAATTATGCCTTCGAGTATATTACTCTTTGTTATGCCGCTTGGCACCGGGTTCGACTAGTCGGCCCGGGGACTTGCCGCCCTGCGCTATGAAATGCTTCCTGCAGCCGGACAAGTAGTGTGTGGCGCCTAAGCCGTCTCCTGTCAGAAGCCGCAGCTCGCAGAGCGACTGTCTGGTGGGCAGGAGAAAGGAAGAATGGGCGTCCACATGAAAAATGGCTAAGGACTCAAAGCATAAACATAGCTTAAAGCCGGCTTCCAGCCTTTTTTCGCAAACCGACTCTTGAACAGTCGGCTTGCCGCCTTGTATCTGACTTGCTAAACAACTCTAAAACGACTAAGTACCTACGTTCCCAAAGTGACCAAGAATTTGATCCAGCGGCAGTCCGCAGAGCGGCTGTCCGACTGACAAAGATGACAACTGAGGGAAGGCAGCAAAGGAAAAAAGCCAAAAGAGCAATGAGCAAGAAAAGATAGAAGTTGGATGAATATTTACATAATAAAGGCCGTTGGCCGAATCTTCAAGCAGAATTTCAATATACACCCCGCGGGTGGAATTGTGCGAATTAACAAGTTCTTCAAATACTATTAAAACAGATAAAACAAAGATAAGGCGGCAGCCTAGGAGGCGGCAGACGGGTTCGGAGGATCGGAGGAGACGGCGGTGTTGGATGTTGGGGCGGCCGGCTGGGCAGTCTCGGCTTATCACCTCTGGCGGCAGGTGGCTCGGGCGGGCACAGCTCGTTGCTGGAGGCGCGGTCGAGCTGAGGCTGGCCGTCTGCTCCATCTTCCGGTGCCTCTGTCTCGCTTCCGTCCTCCGCCTTGTCTTCCTCCTCGATGCTGGAGCTGATCACCTCCGCCGAGACTTCGCCGTAGTCTGGGTTCATCACAAACCACTCCGGCGGTACCTCCCCGCCGTCTTCAGCCCGCTCGGGGACAAAGATGCTGGTGTCGCTGTACTCGGCAATCGCCGCCACACTCTTGACAAGGGCGTCTTCCGTGGCTGCCAGCTCTGGCTGGGCCTCCGACTGGAGTGTGGCCAGCCGGTCTAGATCCAGCCCCGAATACCACACCTTGACGAATTCCAAGGCTCGGCGCGCTCCAGCCCGGGCCGAGGAACCCTTCCAGGCCTCAAGACGGCCAGCCGCAACCTCCAACCAGTCGGCAGTCCGACTCAGGGTGCGCGGAGCCTGCATGTCTGGCCAAAGGGCAGCGATCATTTGGGCGCCGACACGTTGAAGCCGGCGCAGCATCCGGTGGGCCGGCCATAGACGAGCCCCAATGCTCAGAATATGCTCGTCAAGGTTCCGAGGGGCATCGGCAACGATCTCCACGCCATCTTCCCTCCGCTCCCCACGATCAGCCTCGATAGCTTGAATGGCGGCCTGCAAGTGGCCGGGGAAGAAGTCTGCCAAGACGAAAAGAATGAAGAACAAGTCAAAAAACCAGGAGTCGGCTCGACCTATAGTCGGCGGCTCGAAGAAGAAAAGCAAAGAAGCTCACCGTCGACGAGGTCCTCGATCTCGTGGAAGCCGGAGGCCAACATTGCCTCCTTGTCAGTCCAGGAGGAGCGCTCGCTCGCGAACTCGGCCAGGAGGGCGGCCTCCGCCTCTTCCGCCTCCTTCTGCGTCTTCTTAAGCAGCTCCTTCTGCTCTTCCAATTATGCGGCCAGCAGACCGCGCTCTGCAGCGAGCTTGCTGCACTCCTCCCCCTTGGTGCACAACGCGGTGTTGGCTTCGCTCAGCTGCTGCTGAAGAGTGGCGTTGGCCTCTGAAGAGAAAGAAGAAAGAAGGCGTTAAATCATCAACAAAGAAGGTCGCCGGGGAGATCCGGCCCGACTGCTCAGCAGTCAGCCCGAATCTCGGGGACTACAGCCCGCGGGTGCGCCAGCGCGCCCCCGCAAAGAAGAAAAAGGACTCACTTCGGCTCTCTGACAAATCGTCGGTCCGCTTGCCCAGCTCTTCAATGTTGCTGTTAAAGGCGGTGACACGGAGGTTGGGATAGTCCTGCGACAAGTATTTCATACAAAAGTTAGTACCCGAAACTCACCAATTGGAGTTCCGGGCCGCCTGCTCAGCAGCCGGCCCGAAACTCGGGGACTACACCCAGTGGGTGTGTTGCGCGCCCCCACAGAGAGGAACAAGAAAAATAGAGACAAAGGAGAAAGCATACCCGGATGGCTGCCCGCGACGCCAGGTGCGCCTTGGTGCAGTTTTGGATAGCGTCGCTCTCAGCTCGTAGCTTTGTCTGGACATCCAGAAGCGCTTGGTTTAGTGGGCCAGTGCCGCCTCCTCGCACCCACCCAATGGGCGCGGCGCTTGTTGCTTCGGCGTCTAGGAGCGTCGAGCTTGCGGTGCCGGTCTCCAAGGGGCGTGGCGCCGAAGTCGCCTTCTCAAGATGGCGGCGCATTGGCGAGCCAACTTGAAGGAGAAGCCTTGCCACAGCCTCGTCTTTAGTCGGCGGCAAGGGCGGGTCCGCCGGCTGTTTGCCTTGCGCGCTCCTAGACGGCGGCGGGGGCGGCGATGGCGGCACGACCGCGTCTGGCATGGAGGCGTCGCCGCCGCCTCTCTCCTCGATCGGGAACTCGCCGGCGGCTTCCCCTGACTGCCCCATGAACTCCGGGGGCGGCGGCGCAGAGTTCAGAGGGGTGACGAACACCGCCGACCGCCAGTGCGCGACTTCCTTAGCCAGCCGCCTTGCCACGACGGTGGCCTCGGCCTCCTCCAGCTTTTTCAAGGCGGAGGCCTCCGCCTTCTTGGCCTCCGCTTTCTCCAGGCGGGCGGCCTCTTCCTCCTCGTGCTTCTCCTGCGCATTCCACTCCGTCGCCTCCCGAAGGTCGGCGGCGGGGTCAATCCGCCGAGTAGTGGCAGACGTCTCCGCCGACCCCATAACGGAGGCGGCGGCAACCCTCTCAAGAGTGAGGGAAGCTCTGAAGTGAGGGAAGCATATGAAAGACTCAGACAAGATCAACAAAGAGAAAATAAAGATGAGGGATGGAGGCGCTTACGTAGAGACCAGTGGTGGCTTCTTCACTTCCTTGCGGAAGCGGTTGGCCTTCGCGGCCGCCTCTTCCCGCTTGGTCGCGGCGGCCGCTCCCCTAAATTTCTTCGACCGGCCACCAAGCGTACTCGGCACGACCCGGCGCTTCTTCGTGCCGCCTTGAGCGTCCAAGGCGGCGGAGGAACTCGCGCTTGGCTAGCCAGCCTTTGGCTGGTGACGCGGGGCGACTTCCCCCTCAGCATCGTCATCAGGCCAGTCGGCGAAAGTGGTCGTAGGCCTGGAGCCGCCTGCTTCTCCTCCTCCTCCCTCGGCGTCGGCCTCCATGGCCTCCGCCCCCAAGTCAGGATCGTCGACGTCGCTCTCCGCCTGATCGGGGAAAAACTGATGAGCCGGCCCCGTGGTACCGGCCGAAGGAGGGACGAGAGTGTTCTAATTCAAAACAAAAATGGTCAGACTGGACAAGTCGGACTCTGCAACAAAAGAAACAGAAGAAGGAGGAAGACGACTTACAATAGGCGGGGGGTTGGCGCGTGAGTACGGCTCCTTGCCGAACCGCCAATCCACCGAGAGACCGCAATTCGCGATTTAGTTCACCATGTCCACCACCTCCGCGTGAGGCATGTCCTTGGAGCACATCCTACTCGGGTCCCGATGACTGCTCATCTAGCAGATCAGGTGAGGTCGGCCTTGGAGTGGGAGGACTCGGTGCGCCACGAAGGCGGCCAGCAAGTCGGCCCCGGTCAAGCCCTCCGACTGCGTCAGCACTCGGAGTCGCGCGATGGCGGCGGCACTAGCAGGAGACAACGTCTTGGCTCGGTGTAACCAGCTGGGGAGCCTTCCAGCCGGCGCGCCGGCTTTGTAAGCCGGCAGGTTGACCCAGTCGCCTTCTGGGGCGACGTTCTTCACATAAAAATAAGACCGCTGCCACATCTTCACTGACTTAATCAGTGCGATGGTGGGAAACGGATTGTCGGCCACTGATCTCCGCATCGCGATAAACGCACCGCACTGGGCCGGCACGCCGGCGACGTGTGTGCCGAGCTTGGACTGGAAGAACTCACCCCAGAGCTCGATGGTGGGGAGAACGCCGAGGAAGCCTTCACACAGGGTGCCGAAGGCAGCCAGTAGCACCACCGTGTCCGGAGTAAGGTGGTGCGGCTGGAGCCCGTGGAACTCCAAGAAGGAGCGGAAGAAGCCGCTCACCGGCAGCCCCAGGCCGTGCATAAGGTGCGAGCGGAATATGACCCACTCGCCCTCCTCCGGCGCTGGCCATATTTCCCCCTCCGGCGCGAGGCGGACCTGCACTAAGCCCCTGCCGGGCAGCCTTCGTGTCTTGCGGAGGATCTCGACGTCATCGTCATCAACCTTGGAGCCGTCCCACACTCCGGAGCACACAGCAGGAGGCGCGGCGGTGGAGGAAGAGCTCATCGCTGCGAGCGCGGCGTGGTTCGGAGCAGTAGCGGCGAGAGGAAGAAGCAAGAAAGAGCGAAAGGGAGTAGGGAGGATGGGCGTGCATGCTTCGCCGCCCCCCTCCCCCCGCCTACTTGTAGGCTCGTGGGCAGAGAAGCCAAGGGAGCAGTCGTGGGATTAACTGCGCCCAGGACCCCACAACCCCCATGATTTACCACCCGAAGTTACTGCGTGCAATAACCGCGCGAGAACCCCAACCGTCCGCACGGCCACAACGGATCCGTTCACATGCCGAGGCGCGGTAGTGGCAGGCCCCGCCTGTAGGCCTGTTCCATCACGCGCGTGGGTGGGCAGACTAGCTCAGCCACGTGGCGCCTCGCGATGGGACCCCAACGGGCGGCAACCCGGAGGCTTATCAGGCATGCCGCCTGGACTCCGCCGCGATGTTCAAACTTTTTTAGGGACAAGTCGGCCTTAAGCAAGTCCAGCTCCAACTAGTCGGCTTGACAGAAGACGGATAGCGAGGCCCAGATCCAACAGCTGGAAAGAAGAAACTGTTGAGGCTCCTCGGCATATCGCCCTCGGTGCCTCACCAGCTTCGGGGACTACTGTCGGAGTAATGGGCCACGGGTAAGCTAACCCAGGCCCAGAACCTTTCAAGACATCGGGGCAAGCTGCATCCCTCAAGACCTCAGGATGAAGAGCCGCCTTCTGAGAGTCGGCCGCGAGGCAGCCGACTACCCACTCGCGGCCGAGTCCCGAGGACGACTTCAGGATCAACCGACTCCTGAATGGCGACTTCCAGAGAACTCGGCCATGGGGAGTCGGCCCGCGACGCCAACAACCCCCATGCCCTCATAAAGAGGGCCCGCGGGCCACAGTAAGCTTCACTCCCACCCTTTTACAAGGGCAGGCATGGCCACAGTATGCCGTACCCGCGGAGATCTCCGCCCAACGCGTAACTCTTGCCATGCCGGCCCTGACGTCAGCCCCAGTGGGCAGAGTCCTGTGCCCACGACGGCCTGCCGGTACGTCCCAGGGACGGCGGGTCCCACCAGTCGGCTGGCGTACGGAAGACGGCGAGAGCACAACCAGTCGGCCCAGTTGGGAGTCGGCCCCCAGGAGTCGGCCGGCCCCTCCCACGGGCCCCATCCGCCATTAACCAAACACGACAGGGAGTGGCCACAGTGATCGCCCGCCAGACGGCGGAGCTGCCGCCATGACCCCATGACCGAGCCTGCGTCATTAGAGGCACGGTTACAATAATCTACAGCCGGTAAGACCCGCCCGTGACGGACACGGCTTGTCGGCTCCGTATCGAGCCAGTTAGTGGGGCCCACCAGTCGGCAGGCCCCAGGAGTCGGCGGATAAGACGGCGGCCAGAGAGACTGACGGCTGGGCCCGCGTCTAGCCGGATTACCATTGTACCCCTAGGGGTAGGCCTATATAAACCCCCCAGGGCACCCATGCAAAGGGTTGGAATCCATTAACGCTAGAATAGATCATATAGGAAGGAGAGAGCCAGCCTTGCCTTCTCCTACCTCCAGGAAACAGCTCAAGGAGCAACCGTGTACACACTTTGCCATAGTGATCATGCGGAGACCCCGCAGAGCAACAGTAGGGGTATTATCTCCACGGAGAGCCCCAAAGCTGGGTAAGATTCGCCGGCGCGTATGCCTTCACCTTATCCCATTTCCAGGCACCAGCGACGTTCTACTCGCCCCCACCATGATAAGCCATCCTTTGGCATATGTCGCACCCAACCCCTGACAAAGGATGAAGTCCATATATATGAAGGTATATTTGCTCTAAGCTTTGGTATTCATGGACAATTCCTATGGAGCATCAAGTGCATTGAATCCTATATGTAGAAATGTTCCATAGTGATGCATGAAGCATGTTGGATTTATGTGGGAAGAATGCCATCAAAACCTTCAAAGAAATCCTCATGGTATCCCTCTCTGGATACCCCGTGCACATGGGCCTCCGGACCCCCGTGCACATGGGCTCGAGTGTCAACTCTCTAGATACCTCGTGCACACGGGGTCCTTGACCCCCCATGCACACGGGGCCTAGGTTTTGGCAATCGAGGTCCCATATCCAGTAAGGTTTCATGTTGGTCTTTGGGGATTTATGTTGAAGACATAACGATTGATTTTATTGTCTAACCAAATATATTCAAGGTGGAGTTCGTTAGAAGATCTCAAAGATTGACATATGTGGGCTCTTAAGGATCAAGAGCTCGAGAGTATAAACAAATAGAAGAATTCAAAGTATGGTTTCACGATAAGATCATGGTAAGCTCATGTGTTGGGTTTTTGGTTTATCAAGTCTTGAGGCAAACAACTAGACTGAAGAATTCATTGTGCCTCTCAAGAGATTATGATGTAGTTTTTCAAGGAGCAAATGATGACCAATCTGATATTCATAAGCAAAACTTGATATAGTCATGAAAGAGTCTTTGGTGATCTCCTTCTTGAAGGAATGAAGGGAAATGAAGATTTCATTGTGGCTTTCAAGAAACCAAGATGGAGCATGAAGTAAAGATGTTGGTTGACCAAGATGAAGCTCAAAGATTATCTAGATGGTAAACTCACAAAGCGCAATCCTTGTACCACGTGGGATCAAGTGATCTAGTGGTATGGTAAGTAGTTGTGGATTGTGCTTTGCAACCTAACCCATCTCCGTGTTTGTTATGTCTATGTGGGTTAGGTGTTTCTCACGGGCTTGCATCAAAAGGAAATATTTCAAGTAGCCTATGTGTGGATGGCATCAAGTGGTGATGGCCATCGGGTTCGAGGAGTCCAAGTACAAGATGAGAAGCCGGAGGTTATATGCTTTGAAGCTTGCGGTCCACATCATGATAATGTGCATGTCAAGATGGGCTTAAGTTAAGGCTTCCCTCATTGCAATATGAGGAAGCATTTTGAGTATCTTCTCCAAGTGATTATGGACAAGAAAAAGATTCCAACCTGAGGCAAGCATTAAAGTCATCATCAAGCTCAAGTGGAATGTGCAAGGCAAAGGTATACCTTAGCTAGGTTTTGATACTTCCATTTTGCATCATGTTTATCTACTGTTATTTATAATGTTTTTATGCATAATAATGCTTTTTGGAGTAATTCTAATGCCTTTTCTATCATAATATGCAAGGTTCACACAAAGAGGGAGAATACCGGCAGCTGGAATCCTTGACCTGAAAAAGCTATGTCAGACTATCTATTCTGCGCAACTCCAAATGAGTGGAAACTTCACGGAATACTGATGACCCACAAGTATAGGGAATCTATCGTAGTCCTTTCGATAAGTAAGAGTGTCGAACCCAACGAGGAGCAGAAGGAAATTACAAGTGGTTTTCAGCAAGGTATTCTCTGCAAGCGCTGAAATTATCGGTAACAGATAGTTTTGAGATAAGATAAATCGTAACGGGTAAAAAGTAAATAAAGTAAATAAGGTGCAGCAAGGTGTTCCAATCCTATTTGTAGAAAAGGACAAGCCTGGACGAACTCTTACATAAAGCAAATCCCGAGGACACATGGGAATTGTTGTCAAGTTAGTTTTCATCATGCTCATATGATTCACGTTCGTTACTTTGATAATTTGATATTTGGGTGGACCGGTGCTTGGGTGCTTCCCTTCCTTGGACAAGCTTCCCACTTATGATTAACCCCTCTCGCAAGCATCCGCAACTACGAAAGAAGTATTAAGGTAAACCTACCCATAGCATGAAACATATGGATCCAAATCAGCCCCTTACGAAGCAACACATAAACTAGGGTTTAAGCTTCTGTCACTCTAGCAACCCATCATCTACTTATTACTTCCCAATGCTTTCCCCTAGGCCCAAATAATGGTGAAGTATCATGTAGGCGACGTTCACATAACACCACTAGAGGAGAGAGAACATACATCTTATCAAAATATCGAATGAATACCAAATTCACATGATTACTTATAACAAGACTTCTCCCAAGTCCTCAGGAACAAACGTAACTACTCACAAAACATATTTATGATCAAGATTAGAGGAGTATTAATTATCATTAAGGATCTGAAAATATAATCTTCCACCGGATAAACTAACTAGCATCAACTACAAGGACTAATCAACACTACTAGCAACCCACAGGTACCAATCTGTGGTTTTGGGACCAAGATCAAATACAAGTGATGAACTAGGGTTTGAGAGGAGATGGTGCCGGTGAAGATGTTGACGGAGATTAACCCTCTCTCGATGAGAGGATCGTTGGTGATGACGATGGCTTTGATTCCCCCCCCCCCCAGAGGGAAGTCCCGGCCCCCAGCAGAATAGCTCTGCCGAAGCCCTAGATTGGTTCTGCCCAAGTTCCGCCTCGAGACGGCGGCACTTTGTCCCCAAAGCTTTCTTCTAATTTTTTTCAGGTCAAAACTCACCATATAGCAGAAGATGGACGTCGGAGGCCTGCCAGGGGGGCCACAATGGGGTAGGGCACGGCCTCAACCCTTGTGGCTGGTTGGTGGCCCCATTATTTTTTATATATTCCAAAAACATGCTCCGTGAAGTTTTAGGATTTTTGGAGTTGTGCAGAATAGGTCTCTAATATTTGCTCCCTTTCCATTCCAGAATTCCAGCTGCTGACATTCTCCCTCTTCATGTAAACCTTATAAAATAAGAGAGAATAGGAATAAGTATTGTGATATAATGTGTAATAATAACCCATAATGCAATAAATATCAATATAAAATCATGATGCAAAATGGACGTATCAACTCCCCCAAGCTTAGACCTCGCTTGTCCTCAAGCGAAAGCCGAAATCGAAAAATATGTCCACATGTTTAGAGATAGAGGTGTCGATAAAAATAAAATACGAACATGAGGGCATCATGATCATCTTTAGAACAACAACATATAATGCGAACATGCCTCTAGTAGGAAGATCGAGGAACCGGTGCTGGCGCTCCTGGTTCGTGGGATAATGCCATATAATTTCTTATGCTAAAGTAACAATTCATTCACAAGTTAAAGTATGAATTAGAAAATTTATTGAAAACTAACAAACTATGATCTCAATCATTGAAGCAATTGCAATTTATCATAACATCGGGAAGAGTCAATTAAAGAGCTTTTCAGCAAGTCCACATACTCAACTATTATTTAGTATTTCACAATTGCTAACACTCACGCGATACTTATTGGTTCAAAGTTTTAATCAGACACAGAGAATGATAGGGGCTTATAGTTTCACCTCCAACCTTTTACCTCAAGGGTAATGTCAACAATAATACTTTATGAAAACCTACATCCGAGTGGATATATATATATATATCCGAATTTGTCCAACACATGGTGGTTGCCAAAGGAAAAAGTATAAAAAGGAAAGGTGATGATCACCATGACTCTTGTATAAGGGTAGGAGATAAAGGTAAAAGATAGGTCCTTCGCAGAGGGAAGCAGCGGTTGTCATGCGCTTTTATGGTTGGATGCACAAAATCTTAATGCAAAAGAATGTCACTTTATATTGCCGCTTGTGATAAGGACCTTTATTATGGGGTCTGTCGATTTTATTTCTTCCATATCGGAAGTTCATATAAAGCATATTTTCTTCATAATAATAAATCATACATATTTAGAGAGCAATTTTTATTGCTTGCATCGATGACAACTTACTTGAAAGATCTTACTCAATCCATAGGTAGGTATGGTGGACTCCCATTGCAAAAATGGGTTTAGGGATGTTTGGAAGCACAAGTTGTAGCGACCCGACCTCAGATGGTCAAGTCTCTGTGTTTCAGTGTCATCCCTGGATCGGTAATGCTGACACACATAGTACTCAAAGGATCTATAACAGAGTAGCAATCACACACTTATTACATCGAATGTCTCAAAAGAGAACTTATTACAATAGATATGGCTTAAGGCCATCTAAATAAGATAATGGCGGAAGACTTGGAAGATAAAGTGAGTCCATCACCTTGAATGGCATAGCTGAGTGCATGACAAACGACATATGGCGCCTTACTCATCGTCTAAAAAGTCTGCAACATAATATGTTGTAGCCCGAAAACGGGTCAGCACATGGAATATGCTGGCATAGTAACATAGTAGAGTAGAGAACAGATAAATGATATCACTACATGCATATATGGCTGGTGGAGGCTCTATGGTTACAATGTTTTTGCGAAAATCCAAATTTTCCCTACAACAAAGGAATATATTTTATTTAACTATCATGGTAGTTGAAACAACACTGAGAATGGTACCCCCATCTCAATCCCAATTAAAAGTAATTATCAACCCAACAAATAATTTAGAGTAATGAGATCCATAGGATAATTCAAGAACCAGATACTCAAGATGTCAATAACCGGGGACACGGCTAACCATGATTAGTTTGTACACTCTACAGAGGTTTCCGCACTTTTCCCCACAAGACTCAATCTCCTCCGTTGGATTTCTCGCACTACAAGGTGTTTGAGAAATGGATGACCGAGACGCAGTCTTTCAGAAGCATTAGCTCTAACCCCGGGTAGACCGTACCAACCTACATCGCCTACATCTGCTAGTCCACCACTGGAAGAGGTTATGCAACTTTCTCCACTATGCTAGAGCCCAGAATAGCTTGTGGTTGCACAAGGAAGTTTCAAGCATGAATAATCTTATTATCCCTTTGAGCCTGGGTGGCGGACCATAGGAGGATCACATGGTATAACCCCGGGATCTCTTAGGAGAACATTGGTATAACCCTAGGTGCCCACAAGCAATCCACCCAGATGTGTATTAAAGTTGCCACCTTAAGTTGAACTATTAATTAACAACTCACATCTGTCATGGATACTCTCAAACCCAATCCACATCTACGAGCATAGCAAGGCAATAAGCGTAACGTAGCAGTAACTCCCAAGGGTTTGATAATAAACAGGTAATAGGTTCTACCTCAACATCTACTTCCCAGACCCACATATTAAGAGATCCTACTCATGCAATGTGTAAGGGTTGAACTAATGCATAAAAACTGGGTATAAAGGAGTATGATCAATGTGTTACTTGCCTTGCCGACGATCTGCAAATCCTAAAGACTCGTAGTAGCACGTATCGCACTCCGGGTGTTCTATCGCAAAAAAACAATAGCATACATAAGCAATCAAGCAAAGATGCACGTAAAAATCTTGGACTAAAAGATCTAACCAGAAAGTTCAAGCGAAGAACTCCAGTTTTCAAAAAGAATCAACTCAAACGGAGCAACGAAACTCAAACTACGAAAGAAACAAGATCCGATTACTAATCTGGACTAAAATCAAATTTTACAGTATCAAAATCTTGTTCAAGTTGGTTAAACAGAAAGAGGGCTTCAAGACAAAGATCTAGGCACTTGTTTCACCTGATTTGGATAAACGAGCGAAAAGATATACTAGATCGAAAATTAGGGCAGAAATCACAATCGAAAATAATCGCGGAAAACCCAGGAAAATAAAACGAGACAAACAGCCTTACGAACGAACGTCCGCTGTCTGCGGCTGAGGGAGTCCTGGATTAGGGGGTGTTCGGGTAGCCGGACTATACCTTCAGCCGGACTCCTAGACTATGAAGATACAAGATTGAAGACTTCGTCCCTTGTCCGGATGGGACTTTCCTTGGCGTGCAAGGCAAGCTTGGCGATGCGGATATTCAAGATCTCCTACCATTGTAACCGACTCTATGTAACCCTAACCCTATCCGGTGTCTATATAAACCGGAGGGTTGTAGTCCGTAGGCAATCAACTCCATATACAACAATCATACCATAGGCTAGCTTCTAGGGTTTAGCCTCCTTGATCTCGTGGTAGATCTACTCTTGTACTACCCATATCATCAATATTAATCAAGCAGGAGTAGGGTATTACCTCCATTGAGAGGGCCCGAACCTGGGTAAAAAACATCTTTTCCCTTGTCTCCTGTTACCATCCGGCCTTGACGCATAGTTTGGGACCCCCTACCCGAGATCCGCCGGTTTTGACACCGACATTGGTGCTTTCATTGAGAGTCCTCTGTGCCGTCACAATCAGGAAGGATGCCTCCTCCCGTCTTTAAAGACGGCGCCATTGCTAAGGGAGCCTTGGCTGTCGGCCAGACCCTCCGGCTAGGTGGTTTCCTCATGACCGCCTGTTCGGCTGTTGCGCCGACGGTGACCTCTCGGGTCATCAAAAGCAACCTACACGTCAGCTTAGATCTCGTCGAGCAGCTAGATCCAATGGAGCTCTCTTCCGTAAACGAGCTCTTGGATCGCATCACCGCCCTGGGGGTTGCTACGGATTACGACCAGGTTGGGCTTAAACCCGATCTAAGAGAAATTAACTCTCCCCAAGTCACCCACCACGTTGCCGTGGTAGAGGCGCAGTGCGGCGACCCTTCATCTATTTTAAGGACTAGCTATGTCCGAATTCCCGACTCCTCCAAGCCGGATACCCGCGGAGAGGAGGATGTAACTCAAGACCTGAGCTTAGGATCAGGCAACGGGCTAGATTCGTTGGACAACATCCAAGAATCCGAACTTCAGAGTTCAGAAACTCTTCGGCCTCCGAATCTTGGATTGGGTGAGGTTTTTGATTCAACGACACCCGCCCACCCGAACATAAGCGATCTCTCCCAAATCAGGCAGAGGCCCGAGGAAACAGTACATCATTACTGGGCCAGATTCCTCCTGGTTATGAACAGGATAAAGGATTGCCGCGAGGGAGATGCAATCTCAATTTTCTGCAGTAATTGCACGGACGAGGGAATCCTTAACGCCGTAAGTCGTCGTGATATTACACGCTTCGCTGACTTGGCATCCATAGTACAAAAATACTGTGTGATGGAAAGCGCCTGGAAAACCGAAATAAAGTTTTGGGATAATCCGGCCTTGAATAGTAATCTCGTCCGAACTAAGAGGGTGCATCCTCATAGGACACCCGGGATAAACACCAAAAAACCAAAACCCTCTATAGGGCATGGAACCGTACTGGAAAGGTGGCTTGATGGACCCTGTAGAATTCACAGTACAGAGGATGCCACACCAACTCACAGCCTTAGAGCATGTTGGATACTCCGGCAGGTGGCCAAAATTGGCGAGGACCTCTTAATTCTGGAGGCCGCAGAAAGCCAGCCCGAGGACACCAGTACCGTTCTCACAATCTTCGAGACTTTCGCATCAAACAATATGCAAAAAAGAACACTCCACAGCCTCGCCGAAGTCTATCAAGTTGCAACAATAAATCCATGGAGGGACACTGGTGTTACCTTCAACATAAGTGATGAACCTAGATTCCGAACAGCCCGAGCACCAGCCGCATTGGTCCTCAGTCCCATAGTGGACGGCTTTCGCCTCACCAAGGTGCTCATGGATGGAGGCAGCAGACTGAACCTCATTTATGAGGAAACCCTTCAAAAAATGGAAATAGACTGGAGCTGCATCGAGCGAAGTAGCACAACCTTTAGAGGAATAATCCCCAGTCGGCAAGCACGCTGCACAGGAAAAATCACACTAGATGTGGTGTTCGGCATGCCGGATAATTACAGGTCCGAAGAAGTCACATTTCAGGTGGCCCCGTTTAAGAGCGGATATAACGCTTTACTAGGGCGAGAAGCATTCACAATCTTCCAAGCAATACCCCATTACGGGTACATGAAGCTTAAGATGCCCGGGCCGAATGGAATTATCACTCTAGCTAGTGATCCGGACATAGCACTCCGCGCCGAAAACAAGACGGCCGCATTAGCCCTTGAGGCGCTATCCGAAGCCTTAGTGGCCGAGGAACTGACTGCGCTGCGCTCCATAGTTAACAGGGATGATGTGATACTCGATAAGAGATCCAAATCCACATCCTTCAAGCCAGCCAACAAAATAGTCAAATTCCAGGTCCATCCAACGGACCCCAATAAAACAGCTTCAATCGGGGCACGACTGAACCCTAATGCAGACGCCGCACTAAGAGAGTTCCTATGAGAGAACTGGGACATCTTCGCCTGGCACCCTTCAGACATGCCAGGGATCCCACGCAGGCTGGCCGAACATAGCTTAAATATCCTAAAAGGATTTAAACCTGTCAAACAAGCCCTTCGGCGTTTTTCCGAACCCAAGAGACACGCTATGGGAGAGGAGCTAGCCAAGCTATTGGACATCCGGACTGGCTAGCAAACCTGGTGATGGTACCAAAGAAGGACAAATCCTGGCACCTGTGTGTCGACTTTAAAGACCTTAACAAGGCTTGCCCAAAGGATCCCTTCCCCCTCCCCCGCATTGACCAAATTATCGATGCCACCGCAGAACACGATTTGTTGTGTTTCCTCGACGCATACTCTGGTTACCATCAAATCAAGATGGCAGAATCAGACCAAGCTGCAACAGCATTCATCACACCATATGGCCCATTCTGCTTCAACACAATGCCCTTCGGGCTAAAAAACGTCGGCGCAACATATCGGCGCATGATCCAGACATGTCTGGCAAATCAAATCGGCAAAACAGTGGAGGCGTATGTGGATGATGTGGTCGTCAAATCAAGACATGTCGAATCTCTAGTAGACGACTTGAGGCTTACATTCGATAACCTCCGAAAATATGACATCAAGCTCAACCCGGAAAAATGCGTCTTCGGCGTTCCAGCCGGAAAGCTCTTGGGCTTCATTGTATCCGGTAGAGGAATTGAAGCAAATCCAGCCAAGATCCGAGCTTTGTCACAATTGGATATCCCAAAGGACCTCAAACAAATACAAAAATTAACCGGATGCGTGGCGGCTTTAAGCCGCTTCATCTCCCGCTTGGGAGAAAAGGCACTACCCCTCTATCGCCTTCTTCGGCGCACCGAACACTTCGAGTGGACGGAGGCCGCCATGGCCGGACTTGATGAAATAAAAGCCATATTGGCAACAAACCCAGTCCTGGCCGCGCCGAACACCGGCGAACCAATGTTATTGTACATTGCAGCAACACATCAAGTTGTCAGCGCAGTACTCGTTGTCGAGCGGGAAACGGATGGACACAAATTCCCCCTTCAAAGGCCGGTCTACTACGTATCCACTGTTCTCACTCCATGCAAATCACGGTACCCGCAATATCAAAAGATTGCATACGCGGTATTCATGGCATCCCGGAAGCTACGACACTACTTTCAAGAGTGTTCCATAACAGTAGCCTCGAAAGTACCACTCAACGATATTATCAACAACCGCGACGCAACGGGCTGGATTGCAAAATGGGCCATCGAGCTTCTCCCGTTCGATATAACCTATAAGCCACGGCGAGCTATTAAATCGCAAGTTTTGGCCGACTTCGTCACAGAATGGACGGAGGCCGAGCTCCCTAAAGAGTACAGCACATATTCAAACTGGATTATGCATTTCGACGGCTCCAAAATGTTAGCTGGACTAGGGGCTGGCGTCGTCCCGACGTCCCCCACAGGAGACACAGTCCAATATGTGCTCCAGATCATATACATGGATTCCAACAATGCAGCCGAATATGAGGCCCTCGTACATGGCCTCCGGATAGCAGTATCCATGGGTATCCAGCGCCTAGAGGTACGCAGGGATTCAAACCGCGCGATATCCCAAATAAATGGAGACTTCGACGCCAAGGACCCAAAAATGGCAGCTTACCGCAACGCCGTCCTAAAAATGTCAGCTTGGTTCGAAGGGCTGGAGTTTCACCATATAGCCCGAGAAAACAATCAAGCAACGGACGTCCTGGCACGCATTGGAGCAAGACGTGATGCAGTCCCCCCCAACATCTTTTTGGAAAGATTGTTCAAGCCATCCATAGCATGGGAGGGGGAACCCGCAAATAACAGCCCGGACCCAGCCGCACCACTCGACGCCGAATAATCTGACACAATTGGAGGCTCTGTCAATGAAATTACACCTTCAGCCCACATAATAATGGCGGTCATCGCCCCGTGGATAGAACCATTCCTAGCCTACCTTACTAGGCAGGAACTCCCGGAGGACCAAAACGAGGCCCGCTGCATAGTGCGGCGATGTAAAGCCTATAGAGTCCATGAGGGAGAGCTTTATAAGAAAAGCACTACCGGAGTCCTTCAAAGGTGCATCTTCAAAGAGGAAGGGCGGAACCTTCTGGCTGAAATTCATGCCGGACTCGGTGGTCACCACGCCGCTGCTCGGTCCTTGTTAGCAAGGCTTTCCGTACAGGCTTTTATTGGCCGACGGCCCGGGCAGATGCTCAGGACCTAGTCCAATGATGCGCTGGTTGCCAACTTTTTGCCAACCAAAGCCATATGCCGCCCTCCGCACTCCAAACTATACCCATCACCTGGCCTTTTGTGGTCTGGGGGCTTGACATGGTCGGACCCCTTAAAGGTGGGACCGATAGGAAAAAATACTTACTGGTCATGGTGGATAAATTCACCAAATGGATAGAAGCCAAGCCTGTTAAAACGGCCGAATCCGGACCTGTGATGGACTTCATATCCGGGGTTGTACACCGTTATGGTGTCCCCCACAACATCATAACCGATAATGGTACAAACTTTACCGCCGACGAGGTAAAACTCTGATGCAAAAACATGGGCATCAAGCTCGATTATGCTTCCGTCTATCACCCACAAACCAACGGCCAGGTCGAACGTGCAAATGGTCTTATCATGAGCGGCATTAAACCCAGACTGGTGCGGTCCCTCAAGGAATCTAACACGCACTGGGTAGAGGAGCTCGACTCCGTGCTATGGGGGCTGCGGACCACGCCAAACGCACCACCGGATACACACCATTTTTTATGGTGTACGGCGCAGAGGCAGTTCTGCCCTGCGACATAATTCATGACTCACCTAGAGTGCGCATGTACAAAGAAAGAGAAGCCGAGCTCGATCGGCAGGACAACTTGGACGCCCTGGAGGAGGAGCGTGACATGGCAAAAGCCCGTTCCGCATTTTATCAACAGCAGGCCCGAAGATATCAAAGCAGAGAAGTACGGGCCAAAAATTACAATGTTGGCGAACTAGTTCTACGCCTGCCAGATAGGAAAAAGGACAAACTCAAGCCCAAGTGGGAAGGTCCATTCATAATCGACCAAGTCCTGACTGGCGGGGCGTACCGCCTGCGAGATGCGTCGGATAACCGACTCGAGCCGAACCCATGGAACGCCACCCGTCTCCGAAGATTCTATGCCTAGCGCCGGACTCTGTGTTCGTCTACTTCCTCTGTCCATTTTTTGCATTTTTCTGTCTTACATTTCTCTCCTTCCCCTCTTTTCTTTTATAGCCCTTAAAGGCTCATCTAGTGACGCGCCACTCGCGCTCATTAAACCTGGGGGCTTCTTTAACAGAAGCTTATTTATACGGGTTTCACGCCCAACACATGCGTCAAACTTCCGCATGTACCCTTTTTTCACCATTATATGCATCGATGTGACTTAAGTTTTGGCCAAGCTGGGTTGCCTGGCTCATGTGCTTACCCCTACGTTCCCGATTGTTCGGCTAGGCGGTAAAGGGAGCACCTCTGTGATTGTTACTGCCGGGTCAGCCGGATGTGTACCTCAGACTGGGTGAAGCCGAAAGCTAGCGTTCTTAAGGGAATATTCGGTCGGTGAGATAAAAGATGATCTTTTTACTCATTCTATGCGCCCCTAGATGCTTTTTTCTGCGTCTTTTTACGCAGTCCGGACATGCACTTTAGGGCATGCCTCCCAGCGAAAGGAGCCCCTAACGAAACTATTCTCTCTGGAAGATGTTTCTTACTAACCATGTAATATAACATAACTAGTTGGGCACTTGTTTGATAAAGCACTAATGACCCCTATGCCTGGTCTCCACGCATACCATGGTTCTTATATAACCGCTATGGTATTTGGACACACTCCGGACCGTCAGGTCCCAAGGTTGAAGCGAAAAGGTCGGCAACGACAAACGATCTACAATCCGGCTAGAAGGCATTACACATGTCAATTCAAAATTACATAGTCATTCTGACTGATTGTATTCCTCTTCTATACCATCTAATAGGCTGTCTAATTTATAGTCCTGCTGGGAATACTTCGCGGCCAACTCTACTTGGCCGTATACTAAGCTCACAGGGATCTCCTTCCCATCAGGCCCCACTGGTCCGACCTCGGCCATGTGGTTTGGGTCAGACTTTGTAAAACGGGTCTTCACCATGGCCCAGGCTTCCCTAGCGCCTTGTCGGCAGGCTGATATCTTCCACAACCGGAAGCGCCTCCGAGCTCCCTTCAGCTTCTCCACAAGCTCTCCAAGGCCCTCGGGCATGGAGTGGGCAGGCCATAAGGCTTGGGCAACACCTTGCATCGCCTGCCGAATTCGCTCGTGCAGTTGCATGAGTTCAGGAAGAAGGTCACCCATAGAACCGGGCATCTCCTCTGCAAGACGACCTGTGAGCATACCTACAGACATTACTCTGTTAGTCGACTTCCTCGCCGAACTCTTTTTTCAAAGTTCGTTCAAGCACTTACTAAATATGCCACGTCGAAGCCGCTGATTCTCCTTCGTGGAGTCCGACAGCTGGCCACGAACATCTTTATGTTCGACGTCCAGCCTGGTGTTGGCATCCTAAAGATCATTCTTCTCTTGCCTCACCTTTGTCAATGTACTCTCACCAGCCTTTAGCCGGCGTAAGAGTTGTTGCTTTTTCGGATCGAGTCCGGCGCCATCTGCAACATGATTTGTCATATTTGCACCCACACCACACAATACTAATCTTTCGAAGTGTATCTTACCTGAGGGGTCTCTTTGGGCTCCCCTACTGTGGCTAGTGCGGCCTCTAGTTGGGCCTTGCACTTTTCCAACTCCTGGGACAGTACAGTATTCTTCTATGTAAGAACCTGAATATTAAATGATCCTTAAATCAGTTGCTCTAACTGTTTCAAGTCTCGGGGGCTACAGGTATATATATATTTGACCAAAATTTTCTTACCCGTATGTCTTTTACATACTGCTCCGTGGCTCTGGCTAAAACATTTTGAGCGGCACGGAGGTACGCATCTCCCGAATTAAAGGCATCTAAAGCCTCTTGGGAGAAACAAGTGTCGCGTAGAACTGTCTAGCGACGCCTGTGGTTCATGGCACTCTCCACTTCAGAATTTGTGGCAGACAGCCTGTCCGCATCCTCTGTCGGAGGAGCGTCCGGTGCGCGCCTTGTGCTCGCCTCCGCTTCCTGGCCAGACGTTGGAGCCTGGCTGGTGGAGGCGCGATTGGCAACCTCTCCGGATATAGTCCGGCGAGGTCTCTTCGTTCTGAAGATAGCACAAACGTTAATATGCCCTGACAGAATAACACCAGGGAAGCAGAGGGTGCGCTATACCTTTGCACCGGCATCTCAGTCCGGACTACATTCCTTTTTGCCCCACGGGGCCCTGCGGCCCCTCGTTGGCTAGCCGCCGCAGGTTCGGCCTCCTGCCTCGGAAATCTCCCCTGCAAAACACGGTTGTTGTCAGAAACACCGGAATACGTGAGAGTGGAATCTCTCTCAAGGGAATGAGACTCCGGTTTCTGTCACCTGGGAGGCTGGGATTAACCCTGGGTAATCAGCCGTGATGGCTACCAAGGTATTGTCCTTGCTTAGCTAATGAAACACCCCGTCGATAAGCTCCACCGATATGTCCGGATCCTCTTCGGAGTCTGGATCGAGGGACCGTTCTGGGTCCTCGGGTTGTGGAGGGCGGCTGTTTATATCCTTTACCACCTGTCGCAGTTCCTGCAATGAAGTCGTTAGACTACATATCTAACCGTGGGAGTACAAAACAATTGGGCAAGCGCAGTTGTTCACTTACCCAACTTGGAGGATCGTACATAGTAAATCCATCCTGCGGGTTGACGCAGAGGAATTCCTCCTTTTCTCCCTTGTATAAAGAGGATAAGATCTTTATTAGGGCGGTAGCTGAAGCCGGCCCCTTACGACCGTAACGGGTGGCGTCATCCTCCCCGTTGAAATCCCACATGGGGTGGCCTCTATATTGAAGTGGCTGCACCCCCCGCATAATGCATGCGGCCATGACTCCAATCATGGTTAGTCCGAAATGAGCCAACAGTCTTATCTGGCCCATCAGGTAAAGGACGTCTCTGTCGCTTTCTCTCTGAGAGCTCCGCGGACGCCAGCCCAAGTGTTTCTTCAATGGAGCACTGTTGAACTCAGGGAGACCGACCCGGATAGGGTCCGGTAGCGGGACGTCATCTATATAAAACCATTCCGAAGGCCAGTCCTCGGATGCCTTCTTTGGGGTTCCGGATAGGAATCCGGTCCCGGCGATGCGCCATACTTCGGCTCCGCCCACTTGGTATATAGACCCCTCTTTAGAACGGGGCACCAGGCAGAATAACCTCTTCCACAGCGTGAAATGATCCTCAACGCCTAAAAATAGCTCGCAAAGGGCGACGAAACCCGCAATATGCAATACGGAGGCGGGCGTGAGGTTGTGCAGCTGGAGGCCGTAGAACTCCAGAAGCCCGCGGAGAAATGGGTGAATTGGAAATCCCAGTCCCCTTATTAGATAGGGGACGAGGCACACCCGCTCTCCTTTAGAAGGATTGGGGGTGCTCTCCACTTGTTTTCCGCCATTATAGGTGGTGAGACTGGCTCGGACCGGGACCATGTATGCCTGAGGGAGAAATCCCTTGGCCTGAAGTGATGCTAACTTGCTATGCGGGATGGTGCAACTCTCCCAGTCCCCGGCTTTGGGACTGGATGGGCGAGGGGAGGAGCTGCGACGGCTGGTCATGTTGGAATGGACCTTTGCTAGAAGCGCTCTGATGATAACTCGTGGAAAGGAGAAGATGTGGTTTGGACCCAAATCCCCATCCTGTTAAATAGGTGGCTCGTTTATACGGCTAGGGGTGTGGATGTAAAAACACCCCGACTTTTCGCATTCGTTTGAACACGTGGAAGATGGCCATTATTGGGTGTGGAAGCTGCGACGGCTGGCCATGTTGGAATGGACCTTTGGTGGAGGCGCTCTGAAGATTACTCGCGGAGAGGAGAAGGTGTGGTTTGGATCTGAATCCCCATCCCATTAAATAGGCGGCTCGTTATGCGGCTAGGGGTGTGAATGTAAAACACCCAACTTTCCCATTCGTTTGACACGTGGAAGACGGCCATTATTGGGCGTGGAAGCCAAGGCGCGCTACATTACGAAAATCGGACATTATTTAGCAGGTACACGGAATTTGGAGAAGAACCCGCCTTGCAATGCCGAAAACAATCTGCGCGCCGGACTCGTCGTCATTGAAGCCTGGTTCGGGGGCTACTGAGGGAGTCCTGGATTAGGGGGTGTTCGGGTAGCCGGACTATACCTACAGCCGGACTCCTGGACTATGAAGATACAAGATTGAAGACTTTGTCCCGTGTCCGGATGGGACTTTCCTTGGCGTGGAAGGCAAGCTTGGCGATGTGGATATTCAAGATCTCCTACCATTGTAACCGACTCTATGTAACCCTAACCCTATCCGGTGTCTATATAAACCGGAGGGTTGTAGTCTGTAGGCAATCAACTCCATATACAACAATCATACCATAGGCTAGCTTCTAGGGTTTAGCCTCCTTGATCTCGTGGTAGATCTACTCTTGTACTACCCATATCATCAATATTAATCAAGCAGGAGTAGGGTATTACCTCCATCGAGAAGGCCCAAATCTGGGTAAAAAACATCTTGTCCCTTGTCTCCTGTTACCATCCGGCCTTGACGCATAGTTCGGGATCCCCTACCCGAGATCCGCCGGTTTTGACACCGACAGCGGCTAATGGATGAACGGCATTCATTAAAACGAATGTACGGACGAACGTCCGCTATTTAACTAAACCAAAGAAAAACCAAACAAAACCGAAAATAAAAAACCGATCTAGGGTTTCTAAAAAAACAAACGGTTTTCTCGTGAAAACCGGTGGCGGCGGCGGTTATACCTCCGGCGAGATCGGTCCGGCGGCGGGACGGCGGCTCTGGCGGCTAGCGGCGGCAGCTACGCGCGGTGGCGGTGCGAGCGGCTAGGGTTTCGGGCGCGGGTCTGGGGTTTGGCAGGGTCGGGCCTCCCGGCTTATAAGGCCGACCGGGCCAGGAGTCCTAGTCGGACATGGCCCGTTTAGGTTGGTGACTTTTTTAGATACAAATCTTGACGCGGAAAAACAAATAAAAGAAATACTAAACGGAGTGCAAAAATCCTGAAATAAATTTTCACGGTCCCCTAATAATATTGCGGACAAAGTGAACATTTATTTGGGCTTCTAATGCAATTTTGAAAAACACATCTTTTTCCTAATTCAAATAAAAGTGCAATAAAATCCAAATCCAAATCACTTATTTGATTTTAATATTTTCCTCTAATATTTCCTTTATTTTGGAGAAGTGATATTATCTCCTCTCATATATTTTAGTTAGAAATATTTTCAAAGAGGAAAAATAATCAAAACCAAATGATCCTCTTTTTAAAATTTGAGAAAACTCAAATATGAAAATAACGAAATTCCCAACTATCTCCGTGGGTCCTTGAGTTGCTTAGAATTTCGAGGATTCGCGAAACGAAAATGCAGTAAAATATGATATGCATGAATGACCTATGTATAACATTCCAAATTGAAAATTTGGGATGTTACAAACCTACCCCCCTTAAGATGAATCTCGCCCTCGAGATTCAGGTTGGCTAGAAAATAGGTGTGGGTGGTCTTTGCGTAGATCATCCTCTCACTCCCAGGTGGCTTCATCCTCGGTATGGTGACTCCACTGAACTTTGCAAAACTTTATAACATTGCTGCGAGTAACTTGGCTGGCAAACTCAAGAATCTTGACTGGTTTCTCCTCATAGGTCAGATCACTATCCATTTGAATTTGTTGGGGATATTACTATTGGATTTTAAGGGACCTCGTAAGGTGCCCAATTACACCGCCATTTGCAACTAGGGTCATGGGTGGAGAGTTATGAGATGGCGATGGAGATGCTGGACGTGGATGAAGCAGTGTGTGCTAAATACTTCACCATGATGTTGGAGGGGACGGCTCGAACTTGGTTAAAGAGCTTACCAGCTAACTCTGTCGGGTCATGGGCTGAGCTGAAGCACCGGTTTATCCAGAATTTCAAAGATACATGTAAGCAGCCTATGTCAATTGTGGACCTAGCCGCTTGTGTTCAAGAGGAGGGGGAGTCTACGATGCATTGAGTGAAGCGAGTCTCAGCTATTTTGCATTAATCAGACCACATTAATGCAGATACAGCAGTTTTGACATTGGAGGGAAACTGCCGGTTTATACCATTAAAATTAAAGCTAGGGAGGCTCAAGCGTCACTGCAATGACATGTCAACTCGTATGGCTGCTTTGGTGAAATACGCCGATTCAGATAGTACCAAAGACCCTGAATCTGAGGATGACAAACCGGGGAAAGGGAAAAAGAATGGCAATACCAAGGGGCAGCAGCACAATCCAGCAGGTCATGGGAATAATGGCAAGCCCAAGGCAGACAATAGTTTGGACTTTGTGGCTAACACCAACGCTCAGGACAACGGTCGGCGTTGTAAGAGTAAACAGCCTCAGAGGGGCGGATGGTCAGGCCCCAATCTGGAGCGCCTATTAAATCAGCCTTGTCCAAAGTATGGATCGAAGGAAAGGCCAGGTTCACATCTTTGGAAGGATTGTTTCATTATGCGAGAGTTTAAGAATTCCAATATGTTTCAATATGACAACGGCCCGCACGGCGGTTCAGGAGGCGGTTTTCATGGACCGGGTTATGGAGGTGGCAACTCCGGTTCAGGATTCCAAGGCAATCAAACCGGACATGGCCATCAAGGGAACCAAGGCAATCAAGGAGGTTATAACCATCAGGGGAATCAGCAACAACAATCGGGTTATTAGAGCAATCCGAAGCAGTTGAATAGTGGGCAGTATCATGTCTTTATCACTAGCTTGTGTAAACGCGATCAGAAGCTTCACAAGAGGGCAGTAAACTCTGTTGAACCGGCGGTGCCTTAGTATCTGCGCTAGTATGAGCAGCCCATTTTATGGAGTAGAGAGGATCACCCACCCCGAGTTGATAATCCGGGTCATCTGGCCTTAGTGGTGGCACCTCAAGTTGGGGGGTATAAGTTCACCAAGGTGCTTATGGATGGGGGAAGCAGTATCAATATCCTTTATTATGATACCTTCCGCCGTATGGGGTTGATAGATAAGAATCTTAAACCATCGAATACGGTCTTTCATGGAGTGGTGCCTGGTAAATCGGCGTACCCAGTTGGCAAGATAGACCTAGAGGTGGCTTTTGGAGATGATCATGATTCAAGGTCAGAAACATTGACTTTTGAGGTGGTGAAAATCAAGAGTCCGTATCATGCCCTGTTTGGGTGTCCGGCTTATGCTAAGTTCATGACGAGGCCGTGTTATGTTTATTTACAGCTTAAGATGTTGGGTCACAATGGGACCATCATAGTGCATGGGAGCAGGAAGATCGCTTTGGAGTGTGAAGAGGGTGATGCGGCTTATGCTGAGTCGGTTTGTGCCACAGAGGAGCTAAAGTTGTATAAAGACAAGGTTGATCCAGCAGACATGCCTTGTTTGAAAAAACCAACTACAGAGCACGATCCAGTGTTGAAGTTTAAATCGGCTACAAACACTAAGATGGTTGATTTTGTTCCTGGTGATTCATCCAAGAAGTTCAGCATCAGCGCTAACCTGGATCCCAAATAGGAAAGCGCGCTCATCGAGTTCATCCGTGAGAACCGGGACATCTTTGCATGGAAGCCTTCTGATATGCCAGGTGTACCGAGGGAACTCGCTGAGCACACACTTAATATCGATCCTAAGTTCAAACCAGTCAGGCAGTTTCTCTGCCACTTCAACGAAGAAAGGCGTAAGGCTGTTGCTGAGGAGGTAGCTCGGCTGTTGGCTGCAGGGTTTATCGTGGAAGTCTTTCACCCGGAGTGGCTAGCTAATCCGATGCTAGTCCTTAAGAAAAATGACACTTGGCGTATGTGTGTGGACTACACAGACTTGAACAAGGCTTGTCCAGCTGATCCCTTTGCCCTCCCTCGTATTGACCAGATTATTGATGCTACGGCGGGTTGTGGCCGTTTGTGTTTTCTGGATGCTTATTCTGGTTATCATCAGATCAAAATGGCAGTTAAGGACTAGGAGAAGACAACTTTCATAACTCCCTTTGGAGCCTTCTGCTATGTCTCTATGCCCTTTGGGCTCAAGAGTGCCCAGGCGACTTACCAACGCTGTGTTCAGAACTGTCTTCATAAACAGATTGGGCGCAACGTTCATGCATATGTGCATGATATTGTGGTGAAGTCCAGGAAGGGGGAAACATTGATAGATGATTTGAGAGAAACCTTTCACAACCTCCAGGTTTACAAAATGATGCTTAATCTGGACAATGTGTCTTTGGTGTCCCATCAGGCAAGCTCCTAGGTTTTTTGGTGTTGAACAGGGGCATTGAGGCTAATCCGGAGAAGATTACAGCTATCACCTCTCTGGCTAAACCAGCGTGTATCAATGATGTTTAGCGTCTGGCGGGCCGGATTGCAGCTTTGAGCCGGTTTATCAGTCGTCTTGGGGAGAAAGCTATCCCTTTATATCAGATGCTAAAGAAAATGGATGATTTTGTTTGGAGTGATGCGGCTGATAAAGCATTTGAGGATTTGAAGAGACAGTTAGCTGAACCACCTATTCTTGCGGCTCCGATCGATAAAGAGCCTTTACTACTATATGTGGCTGCTAATGCCCAGGCTGTCAGTGTGGCTATAGTTGTGGAGCGCAAGGAGGCTAGAAAGGAGTATCCGGTTCAACGACCGGTTTATTATATTAGTGAGGTGCTTATCGAATCAAAGCAGAGGTATCCACATTGGCAGAAGCTGGTATATGGAGTTTTTATGGCAAGCCGGAAGCTCAAGCACTATTTTCAGGGCCATCCTATCACAGTGGTTAGTTCAGCCCCTTTGGGAGATATCATACAAAATAGAGAGGCGACTGGCCGGATTGCCATGTGGGCTATTGAGCTTGGACCTCACGGGCTCAAGTATACACCTCGCACAACGATTAAATCTCAAGCACTCGTGGACTTCATCAATGATTGGACAGAGTTGCAGGCACCAGAGGAAAAGCCAGACAATACTTATTGGACTATTCACTTTGATGGATCCAGGAAATTGGAGGGCTTGGGGGCTGGAGTCATATTAACTTCCCCACGAGGTGACAAGTTTTGTTATGTTCTTCGCCTAATGTTCCCTTGCACTAACAATGCAGCTGAGTACGAGGCCTTACTCCATGGTCTTTGGATGGCTAAGGAGATGAACTTAAGCCGGGTTAAGTGCTTCGGTGACTCGGACCTGGTGGCTCAACAGGTGTCTGGCACTTGGGATTCTAAGGACCCACTCATGACTGCATATCGACGAGAGGTGGACATAGTGGCTGGTCATTTCAAGGGTTATCAAGTTGACCATATAGACCGGAGAAAGAATGAAGCGACGGACGCTTTAAGTCGCCTATGTTCTCAGCATAAACTGGTCCCACCTAATGTCTTCCTCGACGTTCTACATAATCCATCGGTCAAGATACCAACAGAGGAGGAGTTGGCTATTCCTGACCCGAAGGCCCAGTTAGTGGCGGCTTTGCATGTTACACCGGATTGGATAGTCCCGTACTTGTCTTACATAAACCGGGGAGAATTACCGGAGGATAAAACCTTGGCCCGGCAGATAATCCAGCGATCCAAGTCAATGACGATTGTCAGTGGGGAGTTACATCATTACATGAGCAATTCAGCGTTGTGTGTCTCCTCAAGAGGGTTGTGAGATTTTGCGAGAAATCCACGAAGGAGATTGTGGTCATCACGCCGGTTCAAAATCCTTGGTGGCTAAGGCTTTTCGTCACGGCTTCTATTGGTTGATGGCTCATGCTGATGCTGAGGATTTAGTCAAAAGGTGTGACGGCTGTCAAAAATTTGCACGCTGCGCTCATGTTCCAGCTCAAGAGTTGAGAATGATTCCAGTCACTTGGCCATTTACAACTTGGGGGCTCAATATGGTTGGACCCTTTAAGAGATCCAATGACAAAAAGACCCACCTGTTGGTGGCGGTTGACCAGTTTACCAAGTGAGTAGAGGCAGAGCCAGTCAGTAAGTGTGATGCAGCCACGACGGTTCAATTCATCAAGGTGATTTTCCGGTTTGGCTTTCCACACATCATTATCACAGATAATGGTACTAATCTATCTAAGGGTGATATGGAGGAATTTTGTCAACGTGAGCACATCCGGTTGATATAGCGTCAGTAGCTCACCCCCAGTCTAATGGTCAAGCTGAGAGGGCAAATCAAGAAATTTTGAGAGGTATCAAACCCCGGCTTATGGTTCCTTTAAAGCGGACACCGGGTTGTTGGGTGGAGGAGTTACCTTCTGTGTTATGGAGTATCAACACCACACCAAACAGATCAACGGGTTATACACCTTTCTTCATGGTTTATGGAGCAGAGGCGGTTCTTCCTAGTGACATCCGTCATGACTCGCCCCGTGTGGCGGCTTACGTTGAAGCTGACAATGAGAAGGCACGTCAGGACTCACTGGACCTGTTAGATGAGGAGCGTGATCTCGCAGCGGCACGTTCGGCGATTTATCAACAAGATCTCCGGTGTTATCACAGCCGTCGGGTTAAAACCAGAACTTTTCAAGAGGGTGATCTGGTACTTCGGCTCATCCAGGATCAAATTGATATGCACAAGTTATCCCCACCTTGGGAAGGACCTTTTGTGGTCAGCAAAAACCTACACAACGGGTCATACTAGCTTATCGATGTTCGAGAGCACAAAGACTCGCATAAATCGGAGGAGGAGACCAAGCGGCTGTGGAATGTAGCCCTTCTTCGGCCTTACTATACTTGAGCCATAGGCTCTTCTTATGTACATACTTATGACAATGTATATATTATATAAAACCGGAGCCTCGGCTAAAGCGGGGTCTCTGCTCTTTTTTACATCATGTGTGGTTCCACAGGGGCTTCTATCGACAAAGCGGAGTTTTACTAACCCGGCCCATAAGGCCACACAGATATGAAGGAAGTCACTAGGGGGCTTGGTTGTCTTCACACCATAGCTACACTTCTTGATCGGTTTAAAACCAAAAGGGATATCACTAGGGGGCTTGGTTGTCTTCACACCATAGCTACACCTCTTGATCAGTTTAAAACCAAAAAGGGATATCACTAGGGGGCTTGGTTTTCTTCACACCATAGCTACACCTCTTGATCAGTTTAAAACCAAAAAGGGATATCACTAGGGGGCTTGGTTGTCTTCACACCATAGCTACACCTCTTGATAGGCTTAAAGCCAAAAGGAAATTATGTGGAACCAAAGAGAGTCTATTACATCAAGCATAACTCAAACATAGGTAACCACTGAGCACAGCTCAAATATTACCTGGGGGCTCCTTGCTTCTCAAAGAACAACGAGCTTGCGCCCTTGTAATAGGCTATCAAGCCAAGCTTGGAAGCCAGGTGTATTCACCTAAAACCCCGGGTTATCCTGCCTCTTTAAGGAAGCCACTCCATCCAAGTAAACCTGGTATGACCCATCGAACGTTTGACAAGTCAATCTCATGGACCCTGAACTTGTCAAAGTTAAAACGATGATTGGTTAAAGATTGAGGTCCATCTTAAAAGGCTTTGCAAAATGGTTTAACTCAACGGCCTGGCAGCCCATGAAAAGCCTTGTATATTTCCTTTTTGATTTGTTGTTTTTAATATCTTTTGATAAGGGATTTATGAATATTTCTGATGAACCGGTGTTTATTACAACTCGGCATGGCTTTCAACGCTCAATTGTTAGTAAATAATCAGTTCTAAACCGGCAGTAAATTGCTCCGATCTGGTTTTGGCTACAGGTCACCAGCATTATAGCCCGGCTTGGTTTTTATATGAACCGGCAAGAGGGCAAGGAGTCATCAACACTGCGGATTGGTGTTTTTCACCCTTACTATACCAACAGTTGGTCAGCCAACGAGGTATGTGACATGTATCATCTATTTTTACAAATCTTGGTTGTTCATCCAAGTTATGTATATATTTTTTGGGCATCATGACCCATCCAGTGGTAAACCACTAGGACACTTTCAAAGTTCTTATATGCAGGAACACAAATCATAATGGACTATGCATAAATAGATCCCAAAGGCAGAACAAGTTTTCAGGTATCAAGCAAAACAAACATGCTCGATGGCATGGCAGATAAAGGTGTTCATGCTATCCTATTACAAGGTGCTTTAAACATCCCAAATTGAATAACTGTTTTCAAAGAGTGGAAGACTACAACTGGTAAACCGACCACCGGTTTAGGATTCCTCATTGGGACGGCTTGACGATTGAGGGTCATCTTGCGCGGTCACATTCTCCTCATCCCTCCCCAGACGCTGGAAATCAACCGTTGACCAATCAATTCCAGTTAAGGCTTGAAAACAACGTCTTCATGGATAAGATTGGAGGGGTCAATGTCAGGAGCGTAAGTATGCTTACGGTTTGGTGGCATAAGATCTTCAACATTATGGATCAACGCGGGCTGTCTTTTTCCCTCAGCATCATAAACCGGTTGTAAATGAGATAGATCTGTGTCCTCCGCCAGTTTGCTTGCTATCGGTTGCATCTCCTTTGTCAGCCTTCGGAGATCGTCGTTATTGAAGTATGAGCCGTCTTCTTTCACACCAGGATACCCTTTGATGATATCTGCCAGTTCAAGATCCCGAATCCATGTGGCCCGGATTAGCGCGGTCAGCGCTCCTGATCTTGCAGCTGATCTCTTCAGTTTGTTGATCCGGGCAGGTAACATGGCCAGCTTTTCAATAGTTTCTTTTATCAGCGATGGCGGAGGCTTGTTATAAGCTGCAGTGCAAATGGCTCGCTAGGATCCAGATAACAGCTATTCTATCAAGGTGTAGGATGCTTTAAGCTTCATCCGCTTGTCAGCGCCCAAGTGAGCAATGCGGGTCCCTGTCATGATTAAACATCAGTAGACCGATCATTGATAAGATATTATGAGTTAGACAAACTGCATGAGAGGGTACTTACCAAACACAGCAGAAGTCATGGCGTCAATCTGCCGCTTTAAGCCGGTCAGTTCTTCAACCACCGGCTTCAGGGCTGCCTCTGCGTCCTCGGCCTTTTTTGTCAAACTGGCCTTTTCTGTCTCCTAGTCTGCACGCTCTTTGTTGAAGGTCTCTTTCAGCCTTCCCATGGCTGCTAGGGAATTTGTTAATTCCTCCTTAGCCTTGGAAGCCTCTGCCTGCTGAGATTTGACGTTCTCCTGAAGGTCTGCGGTTTGAGCATCCTTTTTACTCAGCTCAGCCTACAAAGGTGAGGTATGTCATCAAAACAGGTTATGAAGTACCAAGCGTATAACGAGTTATGCACTTTGTACTTGGGGGCTAATGCCTATTTGCTCTATCATCAACATATTTTTCACAAGTCTCAAGTACAATGCAAGCATTATCCTTAACACTTGGGGGCTAATGTACATCTGTTCAAAGTTGACGCATTGATTCAAGACCCGGTTTACCTTGCAAAGATAAACCGGCCCTTGGGGGCTACACCGATGAAAACTACAGGAATACAATGATAAATTAAAGTACCGGTTTGTTTCCAACGATGACTTGACATATGGAGGATCAGCATGCGAGGATTAAGATATTACAAAGTCCCGGTTTATGATTAACATCATAAACCGACCCTTGGGGGCTACTTGGGATGATACTTGAACTTTGGGTTTAAGAAAGGAAAAGTGATGAAAATACCTCATAGCGTTCCTTCATCAGGTTCACTAAACCGGCTTCATAATCATGGTTTGAGTGCAGACGGTTTAGAAAACCGGAGTGGAGTTCTTGAGCGCTGAGACGGGCGTAGCTTGACAAGTCAGTGCTCCATTTGCCTTTTCCATTGTAGCACGCTCTTCCTTGCACTATGTTTCGCCAATATAACAGGATGGCCAGGAGAGCTGTGGCTCATACCGGTAATGATAACATCGCCTTCTTTGTCTTCAGCAGTCTTTGCTAGAGTTGATGGAGTATCAGTAGCTCTCACCGGACTAGAAGACCTATCATCAGCCCGGATTGGATATGCCGGTTCATCATCAGGCACAGCAGTGTTAGCTTCTGGTTGTTCATCAATATTGTGATCTTGAGGGGGTGGTTCATCAAAAGTAGCTTCAGGATTTGGGCCCTCCGGTTCAACCGTTTGTTCCGGTTCAACCGTTTGCTCCGGTTCGAGAACCACCTGGTCTTCGGGCGGATTGTTAACCCGAGCCTTTTTGTTGGGTCTGGCTTTGGCTCTACAACAGAAAAAGATGCGAAAGTTAAGCATAATATATAAACTATGGAAATATCGAAAGAAGGGGTTGAAGTACTTACCCAGCTACAGTTTTGAGAGGAGGAAGTTGGGTCGTTGTTGACTCGCCAGAGGATGACGGTGGTGTCACCTGATAATTCAAATCGGACGGATTAAGACGTTGTCGGAAATAACCTGCCTTGGGATAAGAATTGTCAGAAGTGGGTGAGACCTCATATCGGCGCTTTAAAACCGAGGTATCAGGTAAACCGGCCGAAGTGACCTTTTGGCTGCTGTGCCGGGTGGTGCGGCGAGCCTCGTGCTGCTGCATCTTCAAAATAAATGTTGGATCCAAGTGAGCAAGAGGATGAGAAAAGCTTACTTTCCAGACTGCTTGATGGATTTTTTGTGTTGGCATAGAGTCTGAACCGGAGGAAAGGATAATTACCTCTACATCGTTAGCTTGGCTGCCCTCCATGTCCTCCTGATAAGTATCATTGTCAATGAGATGCATGAAAAGGGAACCAAGTGAATCAAGTTCTACCTCAACTTCCAGTTCATATGGGTCATCGTCCAGCTCCATACGGATGCGTTCAGGTGCTTTCCACTTTGTGGTTTTCTTGACGGCTTTGGTTTTAGGGCGGGCAGTTTTTGACGCTTTCTCTTGTGATCTCTTCTTCCAAAACGGATCATCACCCTGTTTAAAAGTAGAAAGAAGGGTATTCAAGGATTGTACAGTCTAAAGATATCAAGGGTAAAGTGGAGGAACAATACTCACAACAAGCGTTTGTTCTGCGTGTAAAAGGGGTCTAGTCCGGTTTGGTGACAGACAACTTCCGATTCATTCAGTATCTTCTTAACAGCCTTAGTGACCTCTTCATCGGTTAGCTGAATGTTGGTATGACGTTGGGAGTCCTCTACTTCACCCGTATACTCACACATTAAGCCGGAGCGGCAACTTAACAGCAAGACGCTCCAAGATATCCAACAAAGGACAAAGTCTACACCTGTTAAACCGTTGGCCAAGAAGGCTCTCAGCTTGGCGAGTTGAGGTGCATACGGGGCCCGTTCCTGGGCACTTAGGCGTTGGGGAAGTGGATGGGTATTGGCAAGCCGGTGGACACGGTAACCTGGTAGAGGATTTTCGTCTTCAGGGGAGTTGTCTTTATAGTAGAACCAAGTTTGATTCCACTCTTTGGGGTGACTGTGCAGCTTGGCATGAGGAAATTCAACCTCTTTTCTTTTTTGAATGGAGACGCCACCGAGTTCAGTATTGGGTCCGTCTACAAATTCGGTGCACCGGTTCAGATGGAAGAAATCCTGGAACAGCTCCACAGTTGGCTCTTCTTGGAGGTACGCTTCACAGAAAACATGAAAGTTGCATATATTGGATACCGAGTTGGGTCCAATATCTTGAGGGTGGAGTTGAAAGCTGGCAAGCACATCCCGGAAAAACTTTGACCTGGGCGGTTTGAAACCACGGCCTATATGATCAACAAACACAACTACCTCACCCTGCTTAGGGGTGGGAGGATTTTCTGGCCCAGGAACGCGCCACCGGATCTCATTCTTCTTTGGTAAGGTTCCGATCTTGACCATTCCATTCAGTTGCTCCTCGGTAACCCGGGAGGGAGCCTAGTTGCAGGAATAAAACTGCTTGGCCATTGCAAATGAAAAGCTGGAAAGGAATGCCAGTTTACAATTCATTCATAGTGATGCTTAAGGTGCAATAGGACAGAGGAATCCAAGTATATGAAATTGGTAAACCGGAGGATGATACAATTGTAAATGACAAAGCAATAAGCAGAAGCAGAGGTATATACATGCTATTAAACCAGAGTATGACGATGGAGATAAAGGGATTGCCGGTTTACAAGGGGACTAATGGTATATAATAGATTACTTTTTACAAGGGTAAACCGTCTATGTGATGCGGAAGGTACAGATCTAAGGCAAGAATGACTAAGTAAAGTAAAACAGGTTTCACAAGACTACATTGAAATTTTGGATCTACCATAAGCCAGGAAAACGAAAAATATTGAGACTCAAGAACTTGGTCCCAAAGCAGTTCGTGAAAGGTCCAGATCAAGTTATGATGTATTTAAAGATTGGATCAAATGATTGAGATAAGGAGTTTCATGATTACTATGAGGAATATATCAAGAACAAGTTCTACTGACTATGGGTTGACGAAGAACACGAAGAGAGCAACAGGAACCTGCATGAACCCTAACGGATCTACAGGGAAAAGAGGGGAAGCTTATCGCAGCGGTTGAGGTAGCGGTGATGCGCCATGTTTTTCTGATGCAACCAGGTCGATGCAGCGGCCAACGGAGAGGCAGATGCGGAGTTCGACGACGGTGGCGGCGCTCGGGTGCAAGGGCATCACGAGGAGGAAGAAGAAGCGAAAGAGGATAAGGGGGAAAAGAGAATGACCCTTGGTCCTATTTATAGGGCAAACCGATAAGCGACAAGTGCGTGAATCGAGGAGCCTAAAATGGATAGTTAATAAGGATGTCACCTCAATGGTTGGATATTTATTAATGAAGGGTATCTTTGACTTCAATGAATAGATGACATCATGGCGGTTTACTACGGATCCAAAGGATGACATCACGGCGGTTTACCAGATCCATTGGAAGGTGCCAGGGCAAGAATTTTTCTAAGTGTTGAAGATTGATATGAACAAGTTCAAACCAATCTGGGGCCTAATGTTGGGGATATTACTACTAGATGTAAACCGGCCAGGAGTAGCCGGATTAACTCCAAGAAGATCAGAAGCCCAAGGCCCAAAGGCGAGTTAAGACCTGTAGATGTAAACCGACTTTATTGTCTAACTTGCATTGTAAGATAGGAAGGATAGAGACCGAGCCGGACACATTTATGATTCGGCCTCGGGACTCTGTAAACCGGCGGGCGTCAACCTGTGTATATAAAGGGATGACCCGACAGCGGTTTAGGGACAACAGACAACAACTCGAGAGCCACGCAAAGCGAATTCGCTCCCTGGTCATTGAAACCCCAGCAATACCAAGCACAACTAGACGTAGGCTTTTACCTTCATCGAAGGGGACGAACTAGTATAAAACCCCTCGTGTCCCTTGTCCAATTTAACCCCTTTAAGCTAACCCGTAGCGATGGCTCCACGACTAAGTCCTTTCACGAGGACATCTGCCGTGATAAACCCACGACAGAATTGCTTCCAGGGGCACTGTATCTCTTAGAGGGATATCGGCCATCTCTGCATGGCACTTCTTCAACTGGGAAATGTGAAACACATCATGAACTCCTGACAGTCCTTCGGGTAATTCCAACTTTTAGGCTACCTCTCCCATACGTTCCAAAACTCAGTATGGTCCTACAAACCTCTTAGCTAACTTTCACTTGACTCCAAATCGCTTAAATCCTCGGAGCGGTGACACACCGAGATATGCTCTGTCTCCGATTTTAGAGACTACCTCCTTACGCTTTGAGTCTGCATAACTCTTCTGTCTGGACTGAGCTACCTTTAGTCTATCTCGAATCAGTTTAACCTTCTCTTCGGACTCCTTAATCAAATCTGGTCCAAACAACTGATGGTCTCCAACTTGATCCCACATTAACGGTGTCCTGCACCTTCGTCCATACAGGGCTTCGAACAGTGCCATCTTCAAACTAGCCCGGTAACTATTGTTGTATGAGAACTTCGCGTTGGGCAAGTTGTCGTCCCAACTAGATCCATAATCTAACGCACAGGCTCTCAACATGTCCTCTAGAATCTGGTTGACTCTCTCGGTCTGTCCATTTGTCTGTGGATGGAAGGTTGTACTGAACTCTAGCCTGGTTCCCAAAGTCTGGTGCAGCTGGTGCCAAAACTTTGAAGTAAACTGCGTTCCTCTATCTGATACAATGGTCCTTGGAACTCCATGCAGACATGCGATCCTCGTCATATATATCTTGGCCAACTTCTCACTGGTATAAGTGGTCTTCACGGGGATAAAGTGAGCTACTTTGGTCAAGCGGTCCACTACTACCCAGATAGAATCATATCTCGATCGGGTCCTGGGTAATCTGGTGATAAAATCCATGCCAAGCTTATCCCACTTCCATTCGGGTATCGGCATAGGCAGCAGTAATCCTGCTGGCTTCTGATGTTCTGCCTTCACTCTCTGACATACATCACATATGGCTACATACTCGGCAATATCCTTCTTCATACCAGTCCACCAGAAACGTTCCTTCAAATTCAAATACATCTTGGTGTTTCTGGGGTGTATCGAGTATGGCGAGTCATGAGCTTCCTGAAGTATCAACTTCCCGATCTCTGCATTATTGGGCACATAAACTCGGTCCTCAAACCACAAGGTGTCGTGCTCTTCCTCACGAAAACCTTTGGCCTTACCTTCACTCATCTTCTCATTTATTTCAGCAATTTCCTTGTCATCCTTCTGAGCTTCTTGGATCTTTCCCAACAATGTAGATTGAAATTCCATCGCTGCAAAAAAACCTCTAGGAACAATCTCCAAATGAAGCTCCCTGAGATCTTCTGCTAACTCCTTTGGCAAACCTGCTGTTACTAAGGTATTGGCATAACTCTTCCGGCTCAAAGCGTCTGCTACAACATTGGCCTTGCCTGGATGATAGTGCAACTTCATATCGTAATCCTTTATGAGCTCCAACCATCTCCTTTGCCTGAGATTTAACTCCTTCTATGTGGAAATGTACTTCAAACTCTTATGATCCATGTACACATCACAATGGTTTCCGATAAGAAAATGTCTCCAAGTTTTGAGTGCATGCACTACAGCTGCGAACTCCAAATCATGTGTGGCATAATTCAACTCATGCGGACGAAGTTGTCTTGAGGCATACGAAACAAATCTTCCATCTTGCATAAGTACACCTCCAAGTCCTAAGCGAGATGCGTCGCAATACACTTGGAAATCCCTGCGTGTATCTGGTAGAATTAGCACTAGGGCCGTAGTCAAATGTTTCTTCAACTCCTGAAAACTTGCCTCACATTCCTCCGTCTATTTGAACTTAGTGTCCTTCTTCAACAACTCCGTCATGGGCTTTGCAATCTTAGAGAAATTCTCAATGAATCTCCGATAATATCCTGCGAGTCCTAGAAAACTGTGGATCTCTCCCACTGAGGTGGGTTCCAACCACCCAGTGGCTGACTTAACCTTGGTAGGGTCTACTGCTATACCTTCTCCTTATATAACATGTCCAAGGAATCCTACTTCCTTCAGCCAAAACTCACACTTACTGAACTTGGCATACAACCGATGTTCCCTGAGCTTCTCGAGAACTAAACATAGATGATCCTTGTGCTCCTCTTCATTCTTGGAGTATAGCAGAATATCAACAATAAACACCACAACAAACTTATCCAAGAACTCCATGAATACCTTATTCATCATGCTCATGAAATAGGCAGGGGCATTAGTCAATCCAAATGACATAATTGTGTACTCATATAGCCCGTACCTTGTGGTGAAGGCTGTCTTAGGTATATCATGTTCTCGGATTTTTAGCTGGTGGTATCCTGATCACAGGTCGATCTTCAAAAACACTTTAGCTCCTTGCAACTGATCAAACAAACCATTGATCATTGGCAGTGGGTACTTGTTCTTGATCGTCACTTCACTCAATGCCCGATAGTCAACAACCATTCTCTGAGACTTATCTTTCTTTTCAACCAAGAGCACTGGGGCTCCCCATGGTGATGAACTTCGTCGAATGTAACCTTTCTCCAATAACTCCTTGATCTGCTTCTTAATCTCCTCCAGATCATTCGCGGGCATCCGGTACGGTCTCTTCGATATCGGTCCGGTGCCTGGCAATAACTCTATCAAAAACTCAATGTCTCGATCCGGGGGCATGCCTGGTAATTCCACTGGAAATACATCCGGGCAATCCTTCACTACAGGCACTTCTTCCTGAACAACTCCCATGAGAGAATTTAGGTGAGTACTCTTAGGAGTATGCCTGGATACATACTTAATCCTTTTCCCTCCGGGGTGGTGAGTAGAATTGACCTACTGGCGCAATCAATGTTTCCTCCATACTTCGTTAACTAATCCATCCCCAGTATCACATCCAATCCTTGGGATTCCAAAATTATTAGGTCTAAGGGGAAAACATGGCTGCCAATGGTTAAAGGTATCCGGTCGCACCATCGGCTAGCCATATACTCTGCACCTGGTGAGCTCACTAGCAAGGGTGTCCTAAGGGCTAAGGTGGGTAACTTAAAATTGTCCACAAATCCCCTTGAAATGTATGAATGTGATGCACCAGTATCAAAAAGAACGAGAGCGGTAAATGACTTAACCAAAAACTTACCGATCACCGCATCTGGCTGCTCTTCAACCTCCTCCACGTTCACATGGTTCACTTGTCCCCTCTTGAAAGGGTTGGGCTTCTTCCCCGAGCTTCCATTACCATTGCCATTCTTCAACTCTGAACAATCATTGGCGTAGTGCCCAGCCTTCCCACACTTGAAACAGGTAACGTGACTCTGGTCCTTCTTGGCGGGTGTTGCTGGGTTAGAGCGGTTGTAATTGCTGCTCGCTCCATTCTCATTCCCATTCTTTGGGCCATTGTGGTTATGAGAACTTCCACCATTTTGGGTGTGGCCTCCATGGTTATGGGTGTATCCTCCCGAGTTTGGGGGTAAAACGAGGCTTTTGCGATGCTCCTGTATTGTACTTCCCTTGTCCATACTTCCTCTTGCGGCTCTCAATCTACTGCCGCTTCCCTTCAATCGTAAAAGCCTTATCTACCAACTCCTGGTAGTTGTTGAATGTTGCCACCATTAACTGCATGCTCATCTCATCATTCAGCCCTTCCATAAACTTCTCCTGCTTCGCGGCATCCATAGGGCATAGCGAGATAACTTAATAAACTCATCCACATAATAAGCTACAGTACGATTCCCCTAGCGTAAGTTCCAAAACTCACGCTTCTTCATGCTCATAGCTCCAGTTGAGACATGGGTTGTGCGGAAAGCTTTCTGAAACTGCTCCCAAGTAACATTTGATATAGGAAAAGTGGTTGTGTAATTCTCCCACCATGCGGCTGCGGGTCCATCCAATTGGTGTGCGACAAAATGCACCTTCTCCGCATCTGTGCAACCAGCAGTGGTTAACTCCCTTCCAATCATGCGTAGCCAGTCATCCGCAACTATGGGCTCGTTGCTACTGGAAAACACCGGCGGCTGTAACCTCAGAAAACGGGCTAAGTTGTCAACTAGAGGTGGTGGCGGAGGGTTGTTGTTGTTGTTGTTGTTGTTGCCTTGGTTCTGAACTAAGAACTGTATCAAGGCATTCTGCTACTGGATCAACTGAGTGAGCTCCGGTGGGAAGATAAATCTGGGGTTATGTCTCGGAGGCATCTGATGGGTTTAAAGGGAAGAGACTAGAATAGAATGAGGTCTAAGGAGAAAGCACTACCCATATGCACATGAGACAAACACAATCATATCATATCACTCAATCAAGCAAGCAAGGGCATACAATCGATCTAACTATCGTTACAGTGCTCGGACTATTCTATATACATGGGGGAACACTACTGAACATATGGTGGTCTACTAGAAATTTTGATCAGTGGAAGACTCCATGATATCCGCTCCAGCTTCGTCTTCATAGTCATCATCACTACCATCAGGGTCGGAGTCTATGTCGTCGATGATGATGTAGTCTTCAGAACGAATCTCCTTGGGTTCGTCGTCTTCTCCTCCTGGTGCAGGGTCTCCCATGAAAACTCCTAGCTTCCTCGTCATGTCATCATTCATCTTCACAAGTATCATCATTTCCTCCTCATAACCATCGCGTGTAGACTTGAGTTTCTTTTCTAGCTCTGTGATCCTGGTCATCGCCTTCTTCAAATCTATCATGCTTGCACACATCTAGTTCTCTTGGCAACGTATGTGATGGTTTAACTGCTGGATGAATGCTGCAATGGACCTGTCCTTCCTAGTGATGATCATCTCCCATTGCTCATCTCAGCGCCCACATATTTGGTAGATAGTGTCCTTAAGCTCCTTGTGGTAAACTTCGCCGATGCATCCCATGGCGATGTGGGCTGCCGCGCTCTTTCCTAGTCTCCAGGTTGGTGCATCAAAATAAAACTCTATGGGCTCGGTGACTGGCATGAATGTCCTTCCTAGCACTTGAACTCGAATCATCCAACGTTCCTCTTCTGGTAGTGTGGCGGTGTAGGTCCTGGTGAAGCTTGGTATTCCAATGTTTAGGTACCTAGTGACTTCCTTCAAGTGTCGTCCAAACGAGGTGTCTTCATCCGGCTATGTAAACTTATTCCTTGAGTCTGCCATCCTAAAGATTAGAAAATGGAGAGGAGTGAAAATGAGTAGAGAAGAGTGATCTATGGCTCATCTTAGTGGTCGTGTCCTACATTTAGTGTGTGCTCTGATACCATCTTGTAGCGACCTGACCTCAGACGGTCAAGTCTCTGTGCTTCAGTGTCATCCCTGGATCGGTAATGCTGACACAATCACACACTTATTACATCGAATGTCTCAAAAGAGAACTTATTACAATAAATATGGCTTAAGGCCATCTAAATAAGATAACAACGGAAGACTTGGAAGATAAAGTGAGTCCATCAGCTCCAACGGCATAGCTGAGTGCATGACAAACGACCTATGGCGCCTTACTCGTTGTCTGAAAAGTCTGTAACATAATACGTTGCAGCCCGAAAACAGTTCAGCACATGGAATATGCTGGCATGGTAACACAGTAGAGCATAGAATAGATAAATGCTATCACTACATGCATATATGGCCGGTGGAGGCTCTATGGCTACAATGTTTTTGCGAAAAGCCAATTTTTCCCTACAACAAAGGAATATATTTTATTTAACTATCATGGTAGTTGAAACAACATTAAGAATGGTACCCCCATCTCAATCCCAATTAAAAGTAATTATCAACCCAACAAATTAATTTAGAGTGATGAGATCCATAGGATAATTCAAGAACCGGATACTCAAGATGTCCATAACCGGGGACACGGCTAACCATGATTAGTTTGTACACTATGCAGAGGTTTGCACACTTTTCCCCACAAGACTCGATCTCCTCCATTGGATTTCTCGCACTACAAGGTGTTTGAGAAACGGATGACCGAGACACAGTCTTTCAGAAGCATTAGCTCTAACCCCGGGTAGACCATACCAACCTACATCCCCTACATCTGCTAGTCCACCACTGGAAGAGGTCATGCAACTTACTCCACTATGCTAGAGCCCATAATAGCTTGTGGCTGCACACAGAAGTTTCAAGCATGAATAATCTTATGATCCCTTTGAGCCTCGGTGGCGGACCATAGGAGGATTACACAGTATAACCCCAGGATCTCCTAGGACAACACTGGTATAACCCCTGGTGCCCACAAGCAATCCACCTAGATGTGTATTAAAGTTGCCACCTTAAGTTGAACCATTAATTAACAACTCACATCTGTCATGGATACTCTCAAACCCAATCCACGTCTACGAGCATATCATGGCAATAAGCATAACATAGCAGTAACTCCTAAGGGTTTGATAATAAACAGGTAATAGGTTCTACCTCAACATCTACTTCCCAGACCCACATATAAAGAGATCCTACTCATGGAATGTGTGAGGGTTGAACTAATGCATAAAAACGGGGTATGAAGGAGTATGATCAATGTGTTACTTGCCTTGCTAACGATATGCAAATCCTAAAGACTCGTAGTAGCACGCTTTGCACTCCGGGTGTTCTATCGCAAACAAACAATAGCATACATAAGAAATCAATCAAAGATGCACGATAAAAACTTCGAATAAAAGATATAACCAGAAAGTTCAACTGAAGAGCTCCGGTTTGCAAAAAGAATCAACTCAAACGGAGCAACGAAACTCAGAGTACGAAAGAAACAAGATCCAATTACTAATCTGGAATAAAATCAAATTTTACAGTATCAAAATCTTGTTCAAGTTGGTTAAACAGAAAGAGGGCTTCGAGACGAAGATCTAGGTGCTTGTTTCATCCGATTTGGATAAACGAGCGAAAAGATATACTAAATCGAAGATTAGGGCAGAAATCGCGATCGAAAATAATCGCGGAAAACCCTCGAAAATAAAACGTGACGGATAGGCTAACGAATGAACGTTTGTTGTCTGCGGCTAACGGATGAACGGCGTTCGTTAAAACGAACATACGGACGAACATCCACTATTTAACTAAACCAAAGAAAACCGAACAAAACCGAAAATAAAAAAACGATCTAGGGTTTCTAAAAAAACTGAAAGGTATTCTCGCAAAAACCGGCAGCAGTGGTGGCGGTTATACCTCCGGCGAGATCGGGTAGGGGGGCGGGACGGCGGCTAGCAGCGGCGGTGGAAGGGACGGGGCGGCGGCTAGCGGCGGCGGCTGCGTGCGGCGGCAGAAGGCGGCGGCGGCGGCGCGAGTGGCTAGGGTTTCAGGCGCAGGGCTGGGGTTTGGCGGGGTCGGGCCTCCCGGCTTATAGCACTGACCGGGCCAGGATTCCTAGTCGGACATGGCTCGGTTAGGTCGGTGACTTTTTCTTTATATATAAAAATCCAAACGTGGAAAAACGAATAAAATAAATACTAAACGGAGTCCAAAAATCCTGAAATAAATTTTCATGGTCCCGTAATAATATTGCGGACAAAGTGAACATTTATTTGGGCCTCCAATGCAATTTTGAAAAACACATATTTTCCTAATTCAAATAAAAGTGCAATAAAATCCAAATACAAATCACTTATTTGATTTTTATATTTTTCCTCTAATATTTCCTTTATTTTGGAGAAGTCATATTATGTCCTCTCATATATTTTAATTAGAAATATTTTCGAAGAGGAAAAATAATCAAAACCAAATGATCCTCTTTTCAAAATTTGAGAAAACTCAAATATGAAAATAACGAAATTCCCAACTCTCTCCGTGAGTCCTTGAGTTGCTTAGAATTTCAAGGATTCATGAAACGAAAATGCAGTAAAATATGATATGCATGAAATGACCGATGTATAACATTCCAAATTGAAAATTTGGGATGTTACACAAGTAGTATCTCTACTTGGTGCAAAGAATTTGGCTAGCATGAGAAGGAAAGGCAAGCTCAACATGTTGGATGATCCATGACAATATAAATTTTATTCAGATATAAGAAAACATAACCTATTATGTTGTCTTCCTTGTCAAACATCAACTTTTTAGCATTTTATATTTCAATGAGTGCTCACAATTACAAAAGATGTCCAAGATAGTATATTTATAAGTGAAGCCTCTCTTTCTTTATTACTTCCTATTAATTGCAACAATGACCAATACTATGTTTGTCAACTCTCAACAAATTTTATTCATCATACTATTTATATGTGAAGTCATTACTCTTGATGATCTTAAGGGCATTACTCCCACTCTATGTCAGCACAAAATTAAATTGGAGAAAGATGCTAAACCAGTTGTTGATTACCAACAACGGTTAAATCCTAAGATGAAAGATGTGGTAAGAAATAAAATACTAAAGCTTCTGGAGGCAGGTATAATTTATCCTATTGTTGATAGTCAATGGGTAAGTCATGTTCATTGTGTCCCTAAGAAGGGAGCTATTACTGTTGTTCCCAATGATAAGAATGAATTGATTCCTCAAAGAATAGTTACATATAATAGAATGATAATTATGAATAAAGCTACTAGAAAAGATAACTACCCTCTACCTTTTATTGATCAAATGCTAGAAAGATTATCCAAGCATACACATTTTTGCTTTCTAGATGGCTATTCTGGTTTCTCTCAAATACCTGTGTCAAAAGAGGATCAAGAGAAAACTGCTTTTACTTTCCCTTTTGGTACCTTTGCTTATAGACGTATGCCTTTTGGTTTACACAATGCACCTTCTACCTTTCAAAGAGGTATGTCTGCTATATCCTCTTATTTTTGTGAAAAGATTGTTGAGGTTTTCATGGATGATTTCTCCGTTTACGGAACTTCTTTTGATGATTGCTTAAGCAACCTTGACCGAGTTTTCAGATGTGAAGAAACTAATCTTGTTTTGTATTGGGAGAAATGCCACTTTATGGTTAATGATGGCATTGTCTTGGGGCATAAAATTTCTGAAAGAGGTGTTGAAGTTGATAAGGCTAAAGTTGATTCTATTGAAAAGATGTCGTGTCCTAAAGATACCAAAGGTATAAGAAGTTTCCTTGGTCACGCTGGTTTCTATAGGAGGTTTATTAAAGACTCCTCTAAAATTTCTAGGCCTCTCACTTCTCTCTTGCAAAAAGATGTTCCTTTTGTTTTTTGATGATGATTGTGTAGAAGCATTTGAAATACTTAATAAAGCCTTGATTTCTGCACCTATTGTTAAGCCACCTGATTGGAATTTACCCTTTGAAATTATGTGCGATGCTAGTGATTATGCTGTTGGTGATGTACTAGGACAAAGAGTTGATCAGAAATTAAATGTTATTTAGTATGCTAGTAAAACTCTAAACAGTGCCCAGAGAAATTATTCTACCACTGAAAAAGAATTTTTAGCAGTTGTATTTGCATGTGATAAGTTCAGACCTTATATTGTTGATTCCACAGTAAATGTTCACACTGATCATCCGGCTATTAAATATCTTATGGAAAAGAAAGATGCTAAACCTAGACTCATTAGATGGGTTCTCTTGCTACCAGAATTTTATTTGCATATTATTGATAGAAAGGGAGCTGAGAACCCCGTTTCAGACAACTTGTCTAGGTTAGAAAATGTTCTTGATGGCCCACTACCTATTGATGATAGCTTTCCCGACGAACAATTAAATGTCATAAATGCCTCTCGTAATACTCCATGGTATGCTCATTATGCTAATTACATTGTTGCTAAATTTATACCACCTACTTTCACATACCAGCAAAAGAAAATGTTTTTCTATGATTTAAGACATTACTTTTGGGATGACCCACATCTTTATAAAGAAGGAGTAGATGGTGTTATTAGATGTTGTGTACCTGAGCATGAACATGGACAGATCCTACGCAAGTGCCACTCCGAGTCTTACGGAGGACACCACACTGGAGACAGAACTGCACATAAGGTATTGCAATCCGGTTTCTATTGGCCCACTCTCTTTAAGGATGCTCGTAAGTTTGTCTTGTCTTATGATGAATGCCAGCGAATTGGTAATATTAGTAGACGTCGGGAAATGCCTATGAACTATTCACTTGTTATTGAACCATTTGATGTTTGGGGCTTTGATTATATGGGATCTTTTCCTTCCTCTAATGGGTATACACATATTCTAGTTGCTATTGATTATGTTACTAAGTAGGTAGAAGCTATTCCAACTAGTAGTGCTTATCATAACACTTCTATTAAGATGCTTAAAGACGTTATTTCTCTGAGGTTTGGAGTCCCTAGATATTTAATGACTGATGGTGGTTCACATTTTATTCATGGTGTTTTCCGTAAAATGCTTTCTAAGTATGATGTTAACCATAGAATTGCATCTCCTTATCATCCTCAGTCTAGTGGTCAAGTAGAATTGAGTAATAGAGAGCTTAAATTAATTTTGCAAAAGTTTGTTAATAGATCTAGAAAGAATTGGTCTAAGAAACTTGATGATGCATTATGGGCTTATAGAACAACAAATAAAAATCCTATGGGTATGTCTCCCTATAAAATGGTTTACGGAAAAGCTTGTCATTTGCCTCTTGAGATAGAACATAAAGCATATGTATTGGGCAATTAAAGAACTCAACTATGATTTCATGCTTGCCGGTGAAAAGAGGTTGTTTGATATTAGCTCATTAGATGAATGGAGAACCCAAGCCTACAAGAACGCCAAGTTGTTTAAAGAAAAAGTTAAAAGATGGCATGATAAAAGGATACAAAAGTGTGAGTTTAATGTAGGTGATCTTGTTTTTCTATACAACTCTCGTTTAAGATTTTTTGCAGGAAAGCTTCTGTCTAAATGGGAAGGCCCTTACATCATCGAGGAGGTCTATCGTTCCGGTGCCGTAAAAATCAACAATGCCAAAGGCACAAATCCGAAGGTGGTAAACAGTCTAAGAATCAAATATTATATCTCAGGTACTCCCATAAATGCTGAGACAAATATTATTAATACCGTAACACTGGAGGAGTACATAAGGGACCCTTTCCAAAACGTTTGGGACTCCAAACAGGAATAGGTATGTGGTACGGTAAGAAAACTTACTCCAAAATGTTTCCAATGATAATTTTTCTCCGTTTTGGAATATTTAAAAAATTAAGAAAATTAAAAGTAGTCCGAAAGAGACACCAGGCCACCAAAAGGGTGGAGGGCGCGCCCTACCCCCTGGGCGTGCCCCCCGTCCTTGTGGCCCCCTCGTGTGCCTTCCGGACTCTGTTTTCTTGCACAATACTTCTTATGGTCAGTAAAAATTCATTATATAATCTCTCGAAGGTTTTGACCACCGTACCACAACAATATATCTTGTTTTTGTTTCGAGTTGTTTTCTGTCAGATTTTGCAAGGCTAGGCATCTTGTCGTCCCCCTCCTCCAACAGCGCGGACGACGATGCTTGGCTAATGAAGATAGAGATGAAGAGAGAAGAACTTGGGGAGATCAACGAGGGTGATAGGATCAAGAATAACATGGAAGATCAAGTTCCGGCGGCAGAAGAAGAAGACATCCTTCAACCTTACTACAATCATCTTACCCCTACTAAAGTTGAAGCTTTCAAGATCGTTGAAATTGTTCGTGTGCAAAACAAGTATCTCACTCATGAAAATATTCTATTGCAACAACATATCACCATGCTCAAGGGCATTATTCATAAATTTTAGCATCTCCTACGCTTGACGTTGGGCACCACTTCATCAACAACTCCATCATCACCACCTCCATAGAAAGGGACATAAAAACATGGGTATGGGCACACTCCTTGGCAACTGCCAAGCTTGGGGGAGGTACCCCGGTATCGTATCACCATCACATCTTTATCTTTATCATTTTTCTTAGTTCAATCCTTTTGGTTATATCTTGGTCTAGTAGAATAAAGTTTTAGTATGATCTAGCTTTGAGTTTTGCTTTATGTTCCCTCTATGTAATCGAATCCTTGATATATATAATAAAGAGTAGTTTTGAGTAAAGGGCTTTGCTTTCTTGCTATTATCTTGAGGGAACTAAATAAAAGAAAGAATAAAAATAAATAAACAGATCATATATTGATCTTATGGAGAGTAGTGACTTCACATATAAAGAGTATGATGAATAAAAGTTCTTGAAAGTTGACAAACAAAGTTTTGGTCATTGTTGCAATTAATAGGAAGTAATAAAGAAAGAGAGGCTTCACATATAAATATACTATCTTGGACATCTTTTGTAATTGTGAGAAGTCATTAAAATATGACATGCCAAAAAGTTGATGTTGGACAAGGAAGACAACATATTAGGTTATGTTTTCTTATATCCGAATAGAAGTTATATTGTCCTGGATCATCCAACATGTTGAGCTTGCCTTTCCCTCTCATGCTAGCCAAATTCTTTGCACCAAGTAGATATACTACTTGTGCTTCCAAACATCCCTAAACCCAGTTTTGCCATGAGAGTCCACCATACCTACCTATGGATTGAGTAAGATCCTTCAAGTAAGTTGTCATCGGTGCAATCAATAAAAATTGGTCTCTAAATATGTATGATATATTAGTGTGAACAAAATAAGCTTTAGACGAACTTGTGATATGGAGGAAATAAAAGCGACGGACTGCATAATAAAGGTCCTTATCACAAGCGGCAATATAAAGTGACATTCTTTTGCATTAAGATTTTGTGCATCCAACCATAAAAGCGCATGACAACCTCTGCTTCCCTCTACAAAGGGCCTATCATTTACTTTTTTATCTCCTATCCTTATACAAGAGTCATGGTGATCATCACCTTCCCTTTTTACACTTTTTCCTTTGGCAGCTGGAATGCCGGAGCTGGAATTCTGGACTGGAAAAGGAGCAAATATAAGAGACCTATTTTGTGAAACTCCAAAAGTCCTGAAACTTCATGGAGCATGTTTTTGGAATATATAAAAAATATTGGGTGAAGAAAGTACCAGAGGGGGCCACCAGCCAGCCACAAGGGTGGAGGGCACGCCCTACCCCCTGGGCGCGCCCCCCGACCTTGTGGGGCCCATGGCAGGCCTCCGGTGCCCATATTTGGCTATATGGTGTGTTTTAACCTAGAAAGAATCATAAGGAAGCTTTCGGGACGAAGCGCTGCTGTCTCGAGCGGAACCTGGGCAGAACCAATCTAGGGCACCGACGGAGCTGTTCTGCCGGGGAAACATCCCTCTGGGAGGGGGAAATCGTCGCCATCGTCATCACCATCGATCCTCTCATCGAGAGGGGGTCAATCTCCATCAACATCTCCACCAGCACCATCTCCTCTCAAACATTAGTTCATCTCTTGTATTCGATCTTGGTCCCAAAACCTTAGATTGGTACCTGTGGGTTGCTAGTAGTGTTGATTACTCCTTGTAGTTGATGCTAGTTGGTTTATCCGGTGGAAGATTATATTTTCAGATCCTTAATGATAATTAATACTCCTCTGATCTTGATTATGAATATGCTTTGTGAGTAGTTATGTTTGTTCCTGAGGACATGGGAGAAGTCTTGTTATAAGTAATCATGTGAATTTGGTATTCGTTCGATATTTTCATGAGATGTAAGTTGTCTTTCCTCTTGTGGTGTTATGTGAACGTCGACTACATGGAACTTCACCATTATTTGGACCTAGGGGAAGGCATTGGGATGTAATAAGTAGATGATGGGTTACTAGAGTGACAGAAGCTTAAACCCTACTTTATGAGTTGCTTCGTAAGGGGCTGATTTGGATCCATATGTTTCATGCTATGGTTAGGATTTCCTTAATTCTTCTTTCGTAGTTGAGGATGCTTGCGATATGGGTTAATCATAAATGGGAGGCTTGTCCAAGGAAGGGCAGCACCCAAGCACCGGTCCACCCACATATCAAATTATCAAAGTAACAAACGCGAATCATATGAGCATGATGAAAACTAGCTTGACAACAATTCCCATGTGTCCTCGGGAGCGCTTTACTTTATATAAGAATTCGTCCAGGCTTGTCCTTTGCTACAAAAAGGATTGGGCCACCTTGCTGCACCTTAGTTACTTTATTTACTTGTTACTTGGTATGATTTATCCTATCTCGAAACTATCTGTACCGATAATTTTAGTGCTTGCAGAGAATACCTTGCTGAAAACCACTTGTCATTTCCTTCTGCTCCTCGTTGGGTTCGACACTCTTACTTATCGAAAGGACTATTATAGATCCCTTATACTTGTGGTTCATCAACCAACAGTAACAATATCTTTCTCGTAGTCTATCTTAGCATTAACAGTATTCAAGAAAGGTCTACCAAATATAATGGGACAAAAATCATCTTGTGGGGAAGCAAGAACAAGAAAATCAGTATGATATTTTATCTTCCCACACAGGACTTCAACATCTCTAACAATCCCAGTTGGTGAAACAATATCTCTATTAGCAAGCTTAATAGTAACATCAATATCTTCTATGTCAGCAAGTGCAATATCATTCATAATTTCTTTATATAAGGTATAAGGAATTGCACTCACACTAGCACCCACATCACATAAGCCATGATAACAATGATCTCCTATTTTAACGGAAACAACATGCATGCCAACCATAGGTCTATGTTTATCTTTCATATCGGGTTTAGCAATCCTAACAGCTTCATCATAGAAATAAATAACATGCCCGTCAATATTATCAACCAAGAGATCTTTAACCATTGCACTACTAGGTTCAACTTTAATTTTCTCAGGGGGTGCAGGTGTTCTATTATAACTTTTACGAACCACCGTTGAAGCTTTAGCATGATCCTTTATTCTAACAGGGAATGGTGGTTTCTCAATATAAGTAGTAGGAACAATAGGATCAACATTATAAGTAATAGTTTCTTCTTCAACTTTAATAGGTTTTACTACTTTAAATTCAATGGTAGGTTGATATTTAAACCACTTCTCCTTAGGGAGATCAACATGAGTAGCAAAAGATTCGCAGAAAGAAGCTACTATCTCAGAGTCAAGTCCATATTTAGTACTAAAATCATGAAAAGCATCGGTATCCATAAAAGATTTAACACAATCAAACTTAAGGTTTATACCTGACTCTTTACCTTCGCCGAGTTCCCAATCTTCAGAGTTGTGTTTAATTCTTTCCGATAAATCCCATTTGAATTCAATGTCCTTCTTCATATAGGAACCGGTACAAGAAGTATCGAGCATGGATCGATCATTATGAGAAAGTCGAGCATAAAAATTTTGAATAATAATTTCTCTTGAGAGCTCATGATTGGGGCATGAATATAACATTTACTTAAGCCCCCCCAAGATTAAGCGATACTTTCTCCTTCACGAGCCCAAAAATTATATATATGATTCCGATCACGATGAACCAGATGCATAGGATAAAACTTATGATGAAATTCCAATTTCAATTGGTTGTAGTTCCATGATCCAATATCATCCAATAGCCTATACCATGTCAATGCCTTTCCCTTAAAATATAAAGGGAAGACCTTCTTGTTGACAACATCCTTGGGCATACATGCAAGCTTAAATAATCCAAAAACTTCATCCACATAGATTAGGTGCATATCAAGATGTAATGTTCCATCTCTTGCATAAGGATTAGCTAGCAGTTTCTCTATCATACCCAAAGGTATTTCATAATAATTTTTTTCAGTAGGTGCAGTAGGTTGAGGAACAACTAATTGTGGTTCTGGTCGAGGTGAAGATACCCTGAACAAACCCCTCAAAGGATTATTTTCCATAGTAACAAGTGACAGTAAATTTCAGCACACTATATAAATGTTTCCTTACCAAAAGCGCTTCACTCCCCGGCAACGGTGCTACAAAAGAGTCTTGATGACCCAAAAGTATAGGGGATCTATCATAGCCCTTTCGATAAATAAGGGTGTTGAACCCAATGAGGAGCAGAAGGAAATGACAAGTGGTTTTCAACAAGGTATTCTCTGCAAGCACTGAAATTATCGGTAACAGATAGTTTTGTGATAAGATAAATCGTAACGGGTAACAAGTAAATAAAGTAACTAAATGCAGCAAGGTGGCCCAATCCTTTTTGCAGCAAAGGACAAGCCTAGACGAACTCTTATATAAAAGCAAAGTGCTCCAGAGGACACATGGGAAATGTTGTCAAGTTAGTTTTCATCATGCTCATATGATTCGCATTCGTTACTTGAATAATTTGATATGTGGGTGGACCGGTGCTTGGGTGCTTCCCTTCCTTGGACAAGCCTCCCACTTATGATTAACCTCTCTCACAAGCATCCGCAACTACGAAAGAAGTATTAAGGTAAACTAACCATAGCATGAAACATATGGATCCAAATTAGCCCCTTACAAAGCAACGCATAAACTAGGGTTTAAGCTTCTGTCACTCTAGCAACCCATCATCTACTTATTACTTCCCAATGCCTTCCCCTAGGCTCAAATAACGGTGAAGTGTCATGTATTCAACGTTCAGATAACACCACTAGAGGAGAGAGAACATACATCTTATCAAAATATCGAACGAATACCAAATTCACATGATTACTTATAACAAGACTTCTCCCATGTCCTCAGGAACAAACATAACTACTCACAAAACATATTTATGATCAAGATCAGATGAGTATTAATTATCATTAAGGATCTGAAAATATAATCTTCCACTGGATAAACTAACTAGCATCAGCTACAAGGAGTAATCAACACTACTAGCAACCCACAGGTACCAATCTGAGGTTTTGGGACCAAGATCAAATACAAGTGATGAATTAGGGTTTGAGAGGAGATGGTGTTGGTCGAGATGTTGATGGAGATTGACCCCCTCTCGATGAGAGGATCATTGGTGATAACGATGGCTTTGATTTCCCCGTTCCGGAGGGAAGTTTCCCCGGCAGAACAGCTCCGTCAGAGCCCTAGATTGGTTCTGCCCAAGTTCCGGCTTGAGACAGCGGCGCTTCTTCCCCAAAGCTTCCTTCTGATTTTTACCAGGTCAAAACACACCATATATCCACTACAAAAAAAGACACATCCATGACATTTTGGGTCGAACGAAAAAAATTTATGTCATACTTATGAAACTTCTATGACGATAATTGTGACAAAACCCGGTATCATCATAGATGTGGTGGGGTCCTACTTCTATGACAAAAAAATTCTAACAGAAAATGGGCTTTTCGTCCTGGGTGGGCCGCAGATGCAGCTGCATGACATTCTTTGGGCCGTCCATGATGAAAAAACCGTGGTAGAAGCGAGGGTGAGGAAAATATTGGGGTGTTCCCGGTTACGGTGGGTGGTCGGGGCCGAGCGATACGCGTTTCTCTCGTACACGCACGTGCATGGGTGCGAGGCGTTGGGATCTAACTGAACCCGAGAGAGGCATTGGGCTCTAACAGAACCCAAGCGATTGCACTGCAGGCTACGTGTTACTGAACCCGAGCGATCGATCGATGGCTATTAACTGAACCCGATCAAGTGATTCCTTCGCTACAGCTGCTAACTAAAGCCGATCGATGCTGCCTCTTGATGAACAGTGAGCGTTGCTTGGGGGGTTTGGATGAACAGTTCCTGGCGGGGGTGGATGAACAAGACCCCGTGGTGTTGCCTCTGATGAACAGGACCCCGATTGATCGAGCCGGTTGGGGCTCAATGAACAGGACCCCGTGGAGTGCAGGATGAACATGACCACCCCGTGGAGGGCTGGATGAACAATAGACGGTGGAGGGCTGGATGAACAGTAACCCGTGGAGGGGTGGTTGAACAGGAGCCAGTGGAGAGGGCTGGTTGAAATGTAGCCGGTGGAGTAGCGCGCGGTGGAGGCTGGATGAACAGGAGCCCGTGGATGAACAGTCGTAGCTGGAGGCTGGAGGAGGTCGACGGTGGATGAACAGTAGCTCGTGGAGGCTGGAGGGGGTCGACGGTGGAGATGAATAGTATCCCGTGGAGTCCCATTTTACGGTACGCCACACCCCTCCCGATGAACAGGACCCCCGTTTCGACCGTAGCGCTCCAACCCAAGTCTGTTTCCTCCGTTTTGCGGTACGCCAGACCCCTCCCGATCAACAGGACCCCCGCTTTGACCATAGGAGGTTCGTTTCCTCTATTTTACGATACGCTAGATCCCTACTGATGAACAGGTTCCCGTTTCGAACATGGCCGGTCGAACACAAGGCCGTTTCCTCCGTTCTGTGGTACGCCAGGCCTCGTTTCCATCGGCTGTTCCGTCCAAGCCCTCTCGATGAGCACGATGACGCATTCCGTTCCGACCCATCTGGTTGGCTCCCCATGAACATGACGACGATGTTGTTTCTTCGTTTTGACCCAGCCATGTACATGAGCCCTGGCCGTACATATGCGTGAGTAGGCGTTCGAGACCCTGCCCGTATGTACGTATGTGGCTGTATTTTCTTTCTTGCACACTGGCCGATGTACGTACGTGTACATGCTACATGCATGCCTCTACATCGACCAGTATGTACATACACGTTCGCGACCAGAATGACAACGCTACGTACGCTTCGACCAGGTGGGTCCCGACTATCAGGCACTTCCTAACGTGCGAAGATGTAGCTGGTGGGTCCCAGCAGTCAAGGGGAGAATTGTTTGTTTGCCCGGACGCACTTCCTTGCATGCGAAGATGTAGCTGGTAGGTCCCAGCAGTCAGGGGGAAACATTTTTTTGTGAAATATAGTTGCCCGTCCGGTGGGTCCCTGCTGTCAGGTGGAGGAATAATTATTTTGCACGTAATAAGGAGGCACTTCTTGCGGCCGCCGTGGACCCAGCTGTCAGCCTCTCCACGTACAGTACTCTTCCAGTGGAAGTCATTCCTTGACCACGCCGCACCGAGAGCACCAGGGCGGTGGACGATAGTGAGGCCTAGGAAGGGGACGACGTGGAGGCGGGGAAGACGCGGCAGTGGAAGCCCGTGCAGAGAGGAGTACGAGGGTTCACTGGTTCGACTGCAGTGTGAGGCTGCCGTCGCCGCAGGGCCTGGCCAGCAGTGGGAATAGTAGGGGGCGGTGAGGCCTTTGAGGCAGCACATCCGGCCACGAGAGGCAGGAGCATGCGGCACGACCGGGGCTGCTTTGGGCGGCTGGAGCAAGAAGACCAGAGGTTGAAGAAGCACTACGGCCATTGGTTGGACATCGTACGGTCACTGGAGGTAGAATCGTTCATATTGACTAAGTTGACAAAGCACTCCGTCCCCGTCAACTTACTAGACCCACAAGTCAGCCTCCCACCAAGGTGGGTCCCAACTAGCAGGGGGTATCCATTTTTTGTGCGTAATAAGGAGGCACCTCCGATGGGTCTGAGCTGACAGCGGGGGGAACGTTTTTTTTGTGAAATACGTTGGCCCGTCCGGTGGGTCCTAGTAGTCAGGGGGAAACGTTTTTTTGCCAAATACGGTGGCCCGTCCGGTGGGTCCCTACTGTCAGGTGGAGGAATAATTATTTTCCGCGTAATAAGGAGGCACTTCCTTGTGGCTGCCGTGGACCCAGCTGTCAGCCTCTCACAAACAATACTCGTCCGATGGAATTCGTTCCTTGACCACATTGAACACGCCACGCCGAGAACACTAGGGCGTGAAGGAAATATGCCCTAGAGGCAATAATAATGTTATTATTTTATTTCCTTATATCATGATAAATGTTTATTATTCATGCTAGAATTGTATTATCCGGAAACATAATACTTGTGTGAATACATAGACAAACCAAACGTCACTAGTATGCCTCTACTTGACTAGCTCATTAATCAAATATGGTTATGTTTCCTAACCATAGACATGTGTTTTCATTTGATTAACGGGATCACATTATTAGGAGAATGATGTGATTGACATGACCCATTCCATTAGCTTAGCACCCGATCGTTTAGTATGTTGCTATTGCTTTCTTCATGACTTATACATGTTCCTATGACTATGAGATTATGCAACTCCCGTTTGCCAGAGGAACACTTTGTGTGCTACCAAATGTCACAACGTAACTGGGTGATTATAAAGGAGCTCTACAGGTGTCTCCAAAGGTACATGTTGGGTTGGCGTATTTCAAGATTAGGATTTGTCACTCCGATTGTCGGAGAGGTATCTCTGGGCCCTCTCGGTAATGCACATCACATAAGCCTTGCAAGCATTTCAACTAATGAGTTAGTTGCGAGATGATGTATTACGAACCGAGTAAAGAGACTTGCCGGTAACGAGATTGAACTAGGTATTGAGATACCGGCGATCGAATCTCGGGCAAGTAAAATACCGATGACAAAGGGAACAACGTATGTTGTTATGTGGTCTGACCGATAAAGATCTTTGTAGAATATGTAGGAGCCAATATGAGCATCCAGGTTCCGCTATTGGTTATTGACCGGAGACGTGTCTCGGTCATGTCTACATTGTTCTCGAACCCGTAGGGTCCGCACGCTTAAGGTTTCGATGACAGTTATATTATGAGTTTATGAGTTTTGATGTACCGAAGTTAGTTCGAAGTCCCAGATGTGATCACGGACATAACGAGGAGTCTCGAAATGGTCGAGACATAAAGATTGATATATAAGACGGCTATATTCGGACACTGAAAGTGTGCCGGGTGATTTCAGAGAAAACCGAAGAGTCGGAGGGTTACCGGAACCCTACTAGGAGAATTAATGGGCCATATGGGCCTTAGTGGAGAGAGAGAGTGGCAGCCAGGGTGGGCCGCGCGCCTCCTCCCCCTGGTCCGAATTGGACTAGGAGTGGGGGGGCGGTGCCCCCCTTTCCTTCTCCCTCCCCACTTCCTTCCCCCTCCTAGTAGGAGTCCTACTCCTACTAGGAGGAGGACTCCTCCTGGCGCGCCAATAGGGGCCGGCCGGCCTCCTCCCCTTGCTCCTTTATATACGGGGGCAGGGGCACCCCTAGACACACAAGTTGATCCACGTGATCATATTTCTTAGCCGTGTGCGGTGCCCCCTTCCACCATAATCCTCGATAATATTGTAGCGGTGCTTAGGCGAAGCCCTGCGACGGTAGTACATCAAGATCGTCAACACACCGTCGTGGTGACGGAACTCTACCCCGACACTTTGCTAGATCGGAGTCCGGGGATCGTCATCGAGCTGAACGTGTGCTAAAACTCGGAGGTGCCGTAGTTTCGGTGCTTGATCGGTCGGGACGTGAAGACATACGACTACATCAACCGCGTTGTGCAAACGCTTCCACTGTCGGTCTACAAGGGTACGTAGATCACACTCTCCCCTCTCATTGCCATGCATCACCATGATCTTGCGTGTGCGTAGGAAAATTTTGAAATACTACGTTCCCCAACAGTGGCATCCGAGCCTAGGTTTTATGTGTTGATGTTATATGCACGAGTAGAACACAAGTGAGTTGTGGGCGATATAAGTCATACTGCTTACCAGCATGTCATACTTTGGTTCGGCGGTATTGTTGGACGAAGCAGCCCGGACCGACATTACGCGTACGCTTACGCGAGACCGGTTCTCCCGACGTGCTTTGCACAAAGGTGGCTAGCGGGTGACAGTTTCTCCAACTTTAGTTGAACCGAGTGTGGCTACGCCCGGTCCTTGCGAAGGTTAAAACAGCACCAACTTGACAAACTATCGTTGTGGTTTTGATGAGTAGGTAAGATTGGTTCTTGCTTAAGCCCGTAGAAGCCATGTAAAACTTGCAACAACGTAGTAGAGGACGTCTAACTTGTTTTTGCAGGGCATGTTGTGATGTGATATTGTCAAGACATGATGCTAAATTTTATTGTATGAGATGATCATGTTTTGTAACCAAGTTATCGGCAACTGGCAGGAGCCATATGGTTGTCGCTTTATTGTATGCAATGCAATTGCGATATAATGCTTTACTTTATCACTAAGCGGTAGCGATAGTCGTGGAAGCGTAAGATTGGCGAGACGACAACGATGCTATGATGGTGATCAAGGTGTCACGCCGGTGACGATGGTGATCTCGACGGTGCTTCAAAGATGGAGATCACAAGCACAAGATGATGATGGCCATGTCATATCACTTATATTGATTGCATGTGATGTTTATCTTTTATGCATCTTATATTGCTTTGATTGACGGTAGCATTTTAAGATGATCTCTCACTAATTATCAAGAAGTGTTCTCCCTGAGTATGCACCATTGCGAAAGTTCTTCGTGCTGAGACACCACGTGATGATCGGGTGTGATAGGCTCTACATTCAAATACAACGGGTGCAAAACAGTTGCACATGCAGAATACTCAGGTTATAATTGACGAGCCAAGCATATACAGATATGGCCTCGGAACACAGAGACCGAAAGGTCGAGCGTGAATCATATAGTAGATATGATCAACATAGCGATGTTCACCAATGAAACTAGTCCATCTCACGTGATCATCGGACATGGTTTAGTTGATTTGGATCACGTAATCACTTAGAGGATTAGAGGGATGTCTATCTAAGTGGGAGTCTTTAGTAATATGATTAATTGAACCTAAATTTATCATGAACTTAGTACCTGATAGTATCTTGCTTGTTTATGTTTGATTGTAGATAGATGGCCCGTGCTGTTGTTTCGTTGAATTTTAATGCGTTCCTTGAGAAAGAAAAGTTGAAAGATGATGGTAGCAATTACACGGACTGGGTCCATAACTTGAGGATTATCCTCATTGCTGCATAGAAGAATTACGTCCTGGAAGCACCACTGGGTGCCAGGCCTGCTGCTGGAGCAACACCAGATGTTATGAACGTCTGCCAGAGCAAAGCTGATGACTACTCGATAGTTCAGTGTGCCATGCTTTACAGCTTAGAATCGGGACTTCAACGACGTTTTGAACGTCATGGAGCATATGAGATGTTCCAGGAGTTGAAGTTAATATTTCAAGCAAATGCCCAGATTGAGAGATATGAAGTCTCCAATAAGTTCTATAGCTACAAGATGGAGGAGAACAGTTCTATCAGTGAGCATATACTCAAAATGTCTGGGTGTAATAATCACTTGATTCAATTGGGAGTTAATCTTCCAGATGATTGCGTCATTGACAGAATTCTCCAATCACTGCCACCAAGCTACAAGAGCTTCGTGATGAACTATAATATGCAAGGGATGAATAAGACTATGCCCGAGCTCTTCGCAATGCTGAAAGCTGCGGAGGTAGACATCAAGAAGGAGCATCAAGTGTTGATGGTCAATAAGACCACTAGTTTCAAGAAAAAGGGCAAAGGGAAGAAGAAGGGGAACTTCAAAAAGAACAGCAAGCAAGTTGCTACTCAAGAGAAGAAACCCAAACCTGGACCTAAGCCTGAAACTGAGTGCTTCTACTGTAAGCAGACTGGTCACTGGAAGCAGAACTGCCCCAAGTATTTGGCGGATAAGAGGGATGGCGAGGTGAACAAAGGTATATGTGATATACATGTTACTGATGTGTACCTTACTAATGCTCGCAGTAGCACCTGGGTATTTGATACTGGTTCTGTTGCTAACATTTGCAACTCGAAACAGGGACTACAGATTAAGCAAAGATTGGCTAAGGACGAGGTGACGATGCGCGTGGGAAATGGTTCCAAAGTCGATGTGATCGCGGTCGGCACGCTACCTCTACATCTACCTTCGGGATTAGTATTAGACCTAAATAATTGTTATTTGGTGCCAGCGTTAAGCATGAACATTATATCTGGATCTTGTTTGATGCGAGACGGTTATTCATTTAAATCAGAGAATAATGGTTGTTCTATTTATATGAGTAATATCTTTTATGGTCATGCACCCTTAAAGAGTGGTCTATTCTTATTAAATCTCGATAGTAGTGACACACATATTCATAATGTTGAAACCAAAAGATGCAGAGTTGATAATGATAGTGCAACTTATTTGTGGCACTGCCGTTTGGGTCATATCGGTGTAAAGCGCATGAAGAAACTCCATACTGATGGGCTTTTGGAACCACTTGATTATGAATCACTTGGTACTTGCGAACCATGCCTTATGGGTAAGATGACAAAAACACCATTCTCCGGTACTATGGAGAGAGCAACAGATTTGTTGGAAATCATACATACAGATGTATGTGGTCCGATGAATGTTGAGGCTCGTGGCGAATATCGTTATGTTCTCACCTTCACAGATGACTTAAGCAGATATGGGTATATCTACTTAATGAAACATAAGTCTGAAACATTTGAAAAGTTCAAAGAATTTCAGAGTGAAGTTGAAAATCATCGTAACATGAAAATAAAATTCCTGCGATCTGATCGTGGAGGAGAATATTTGAGTTACGAGTTTGGTGTACATTTGAAACAATGCAGAATAGTTTTGCAACTCACGCCACCCGGAACACCACGGCGTAATGGTGTGTCCGAACATCGTAATCGTACTTTACTAGAGACGGCCGCATTCACGTTAAATAGGGCATCATCAAAATCCGTTGAGACGCGCCTTATGAACTATGGTTTGGCAAGAAACCAAAGTTGTCGTTTCTAAAAGTTTGGGGTTGCGATTCGTATGTGAAAAAGCTTCAACCTGATAAGCTCGAACCTAAATCGGAGAAATGTGTCTTCATAGGATATCCAAAGGAAACTATTGGATACACCTTCTATCACAGATCCGAAGGCAAAACTTTTGTTGCTAAATTCGGAAACTATCTAGAGAAGGAGTTTCTCTCGAAAGAAGTGAGTGGGAGGAAAGTAGAACTTGATGAGGTAACTATACCTGCTCCATTATTGGAAAGTAGTACATCACAGAAACCAGTTTCTGTGACACCTACACCAATTAGTGAGGAAGCTAATGATGATGATCATGAAGCTTCAGAACAAGATACTACTGAACCTCGTAGATCAACCAGAGTAAGATCCGCACTAGAGTGGTACGGTAATCCTGTTCTGGAAGTCATGCTACTAGATCATGATGAACCTACGAACTATGGAGAAGCGATGGTGAGCCCAGATTCCGCAAAATGGCTTGAAGCCATGAAATCTGAGAAGGGATCCATGTATGAGAACAAAGTATGGACTTTGGTTGACTTGACCAATGATCGGCAAGCAATTGAGAATAAATGGATCTTTAAGAAGAAGACTGACGCTGACGGTAATGTTACTGTCTACAAAGCTCGACTTGTCGCAAAAGGTTTTCGACAAGTTCAAGGGATTGACTACGATGAGACCTTCTCACCTGTAGCGATGTTTAAGTCTGTCTGAATCATGTTAGCAATTGCCGCATTTTATGATTATGAAATTTGGCAGATGGATGTCAAAACTGCATTCCTGAATGGATTTCTGCAAGAAGAGTTGTATATGATGCAACCGGAAGGTTTTGTCGATCCAAAGGGAGCTAACAAAGTGTGCAAGCTCCAGCGATCCATTTATGGACTGGTGCAAGCCTCTCGGAGTTGGAATAAACACTTTGATAGTGTGATCAAAGCATTTGGTTTTGTACAGACTTTTGGAGAAGCCTGTATTTACAAGAAAGTGAGTGGGAGCTCTGTAGCATTTCTGATATTATATGTAGATGACATATTACTAATCGGAAATGATATAGAATTTTTGGATAGCATAAAGGGATACTGGAATAAGAGTTTTTCAATGAAAGACCTCGGTGAAGCAGCTTACATATTGGGCATTAAGATCTATAGAGACAGATCAAGATGCTTAATTGGAATTTCACAAAGCACATACCTTGACAAAGTTTTGAAAAAGTTCAAAATGGATCAAGCAAAGAAAGGATTCTTGCCTGTGTTACAAGGTGTGAAATTGAGTAATACTTAATGCCCGACCAATGCAGAAGATAGAGAGAAACTGAAAGATGTTCCCTATGCTTCAGCCATAGGCTCTATCATGTATGCAATGCTGTGTACCAGACCTGATGTGTGTCTTGCTATAAGTCTAGCAGGCAGGTACCAAAGTAATCTAGGAGTGGATCACTGGACAGCGGTCAAGAACATCCTGAAATACCTGAAACGGACTAAGGATACGTTTCTCATATATGGAGGTGACAAAGAGCTCATTGTAAATGGTTACGTTGATGCAAGCTTTGACACTGATCCGGACGATTCTAAATCACAAACCGGATACATGTTTACATTAAACGGTGGAGCTGTCAGTTGGTGCAGTTCTAAACAAAGCGTTGTGGCGGGATCTACATGTGAAGCGGAGTACATAGCTGCTTTGGAAGCAGCAAACGAAGGAGTCTGGATGAAGGAGTTCATATCCGATCTAGGAGTCATACCTAGTGCACCGAGTCCAATGAAAATCTTTTGTGACAATACTGGTGCAATTGCCTTAGCAAAGGAATCCAGATTTCACAAGAGAACCAAGCACATCAAGAGACGCTTCAATTCCATCTGGGATCTAGTCCAGGTAGGAGACAGAGATTTGCAAGATACATACGGATCTGAATGTAGCAGACCCGTTGACTAAGCCTCTTCCACGAGCAAAACATGATCAGCACTAAAGCTCCATGGGTGTTAGAATCATTACTGTGTAATCTAGATTAGTAACTCTAGTGCAAGTGGGAGACTGAAGGAAATATGCCCTAGAGGCAATAATAATGTTATTATTTTATTTCCTTATATCATGATAAATGTTTATTATTCATGCTAGAATTGTATTATCCGGAAACATAATACTTGTGTGAATACATAGACAAACCAAACGTCACTAGTATGCCTCTACTTGACTAGCTCATTAATCAAAGATGGTTATGTTTCCTAACCATAGACATGTGTTGTCATTTGATTAACGGGATCACATTATTAGGAGAATGATGTGATTGACATGACCCATTCCATTAGCTTAGCACCCGATCGTTTAGTATGTTGCTATTGCTTTCTTCATGACTTATACATGTTCCTATGACTATGAGATTATGCAACTCCCGTTTGCTGGAGGAACACTTTGTGTGCTACCAAACGTCACAACGTAACTGGGTGATTATAAAGGAGCTCTACAGGTGTCTCCAAAGGTACATGTTGGGTTGGCGTATTTCGAGATTAGGATTTGTCACTCCGATTTTCGGAGAGGTATCTCTGGGCCCTCTCGGTAATGCACATCACATAAGCCTTGCAAGCATTTCAACTAAAGAGTTAGTTGCGAGATGATGTATTACGAAACGAGTAAAGAGACTTGCCGATAACGAGATTGAACTAGGTATTGAGATACCAACGATCGAATCTCGGGCAAGTAAAATACCGATGACAAAGGGAACAACGTATGTTGTTATGCGGTCTGGCCGATAATGATCTTCGTAGAATATGTAGGAGCCAATATGAGCATCCAGGTTCCGCTATTGGTTATTGACCGGAGACGTGTCTCAGTCATGTCTACATTGTTCTCGAACCCGTAGGGTCCGCACGCTTAAGGTTTCGATGACAGTTATATTATGAGTTTTGATGTACCGAAGTTAGTTCGGAGTCTTGGATGTGATCACGGACATAACGAGGAGTCTCGAAATGGTCGAGACATAAAGATTGATATATAAGACGGCTATATTCGGACACCGGAAGTGTTCCGGGTGATTTCGGAGAAAACCGGAGAGCCGGAGGGTTACAGGAACCCTACCGGGAGAATTAATGGGCCATATGGGGCTTAGTGGAGAGAGAGAGGGGCAGCCAGGGTGGGCCGCGCGCCTCCTCCCCCCTGGTCCGAATTGGACTAGGAGAGGGGGGGCGGCGCCCCTCTTTCCTTCTCCCTCCCCACTCTCTTCCCCCTCCTAGTAGGAATCCTACTCCTACTAGGAGGAGGACTCCTCCTGGCGCACCAATAGGGGCCGGCCGGCCTCCGCCCCTTGCTCCTTTATATACGGGGGCAGGGGGCACCCCTAGACACACAAGTTGATCCACGTGATCATATTCTTAGCCGTGTGCGGTGCCCCCTTCCACCATAATCCCCGATAATATTGTAGCGGTGCTTAGGCGAAGCCCTGCGACAGTAGTACATCAAGATCATCACCACGCCGTCGTGCTGACGGAACTCTACCCCGACACTTTGCTGGATCGGAGTCCAGGGATCGTCATCGAGCTGAACGTGTGCTAAAACTCGGAGGTGTCGTAGTTTCGGTGCTTGATCGGTCAGGCCGTGAAGACATACGACTACATCAACCGCGTTGTGCTAACGCTTCCGCTGTCGGTCTACAAGGGTACATAGATCACACTCTCCCCTCTCGTTGCTATGCATCACCATGATCTTGCGTGTGCGTAGGAAAATTTTGAAATTACTACGTTCCCCAACAGGGCGGTGGACAACAATGAGGCCTAGGAAGGGGACGACACAGAGCCGGGGAAGATGCAGCAGTGGATGCCCACGCGGAGAGGAGTATGAGGGTTCACTGGTTCGGTTGCGGTGTGAGGCTGCCGTTGCTGCAGAATAACTGGGGGTGTGGGTGAGTGGAGGGATGCCTTGGCCAGCGGTGGGAGTAGTAGGGGCGGTGAGGCCTGTGCGGCAGCATAGCCAGCCACGGGAGGCAGGAGCAGGCGGCACGACCGGCGCTGCTTTGGGCAGCTGGAGCAAGAAGACCATAGGTTGAAAAAGCACGACGATCATTGGATGGACATCGTACGGTCACTACAGCTGGAATTGTTTATATTGACTAAGTTGACAAAGCCCTTGGTACGCGTCAACTTAGTAGGCCCACAGGTCATCTTCTGAAACGGTGCGCCCCAGATGTCAGGGGGAGGAATCATTTTTTGGGCGGGTGAAGATAGAATATCCGAGATTGAAGAAGAAGCACGACATTCATTGGATAGACATCCAACGACCACTACTGCTAGAACCGTGTGTTGACTATAAGTTGACAAAGCCTTGCATAGGCGTCAACTCTTTTTTTTGAGGGGACACGTCAACTTAGTAAGGCCACAAGTGTGTGGCAGAGAACTTATATTTGATGACCCACAAGTATAGGGGATCTATCGTAGTCCTTTCGATAAGTAAGAGTGTCGAACCCAACGAGGAGCAGAACGAAATGATAAGTGGTTTTCAGCAAGGTATTCTCTGCAAGCACTGAAATTATAGGTAACAGTTAGTTTTGTGATAGGATAATTTGTAACAAGCAACAAGTAACAAAAGTAAATGAAGTGCAGCAAGGTGGCCCAATCCTTTTTGTAGCAAAGGACAAGCCTGGACAAACTCTTATATAGAGAAAAGCGCTCCCGAGGACACATGGGAATTATCGTCAAGCTAGTTTTCATCACGTTCATATGATTTGCGTTCGGTACTTTGATAATTTGGTATGTGGATGGACCGGTGCTTGGGTGCTTCCCTTACTTGGACAAGCATCCCACTTATGATTAACCTCTATTGCAAGCATCCGCAACTACAACAAAAGTGTTAAGGTAAACCTAACCATAGCATGAAACATATGGATCCAAATCAGCCCCTTACGAAGCAACACATAAACTAGGGTTTATGCTTCTGTCACTCTAGCAACCCATCATCTACTTATTACTTCCCAATGCCTTCCTCTAGGCACAAATAATGGTAAAGTGTCATGTAGTCGACGTTCACATAACACCACTAGAGGAGAGACAACATACATCTCATCAAAATATCAAACGAATGCCAAATTCACATGACTACTAATAGCAAGACTTCTCCCATGTCCTCGGGAACAAACGTAACTACTCACAAAGCATATTCATGTTCATAATCAGAGGGGTATTAATATGCATAAAGGATCTGAACATATGATCTTCCACCAAATAAACCAACTGGCATCAACGACAAGGAGTAATTAACACTATTGGCAACCCACAGGTACCAATCCCGGACTTGGAGACAAGAATCAGATACAAGAGATGAACTAGGGTTTTGAGAGGAGATGGTGCTGGTGAAGATGTTGATGGAGATTGCCCTCTCCCGATGATAGGAGCGTTGGTATGGCGATGATTTCCCCCTCTCGGAGGGAAGTGTCCCCGGCAGAACAGCTCCGCCGGAGCCCTAGATTGGTTCCTCCAAGGTTCCGCCTCGTGGTGGCGGAGTCTCGTCCGGAAAGATGGCTTATGATTTTTTCCTCATCAAAAGACTCCATATAGCAGAAGATGGGCATCAAAGGGCCACCAGGGGGCCCACGAGGTAGGGGTGATGGCAATTTTATCCATGGATACACGACCCAGTTGGGCAAGGGTATGGAGCACATTTTTTCCCATGGGTCTGCGGATATGGATACCCAGGAACAGCTGGGTTGGGCACGGTTATAGTTTGTGCTCCATGGATATCCAATGGATACCCGTATGACATGTGGGGCCATATGCCAGTGACAGTAGAAAGAATGAATCAATGGGAAATGGCAGGCAATATGCAACTGGTGCCATAATCTATATGCTGCAAAATGAACTTCTGGTATGTCACACTTAAGGACTCATCATATTACTTGTTGCCTACTTATGCATGTAGCTTATGTTGACATCTGTGAGTGAATAGTGTTGAGTTAATTTGATCTTTAGGAAGGCTTCATCCTGAAATTTCTATGCCCATGGAGCTCCATGGGTATGTGGGTATCCAGCGGGTTTGGGCATGGGCACAAGTTGTGCCCATGGATAATTTGGTGGATGGGCAGAGGGTAGGAATATGGGTCATGGATTGGATTTGGACCAGCTCCACCCGCCCCAAACCCGACCCATTGCCATCCCTAGGCACGCCCAGGGGGTAGGGCGCGCCCCCACCCTCGTGGGCAGGGTGTGGCCTCCTCTGGAACTTCTTGCGCTCATTATTTTTTATATATTCTGAAAATGACTTCCGTGAAGTTTCGGGACTTTTGGAGTTGTGCAGAATAGGTCTCTAATATTTGCTCCTTTTCCAGCCCAGTATCCCAGCTGCCAGCATTCTCCCTCTTTATGTAAACCTTGTAAAATAAGAGAAAATAGGCATAAGTATTGCGACATAATGTGTAATAACAGCCCATAATGCAATAAATATCAATATAAAAGAATGATGCAAAATGGACGTATCAATAGCCCATTTGAGATTTGTAAGAATGTGCAGCCAATTTCTGAATTCTAATGGAATTTACTATAGCCCATTTATAGTTTGTTAAAACAGAATTCAATAAAATTTCCCACATTTTGATGGGATCCAAAATATTTTTATCCCAAAATTTCTAGCCAGGTTAAATACAATTTCAATTTAAATTTATATTACGTAAAAATCCAACAAAACATTACGCTCGCAACAATTAATGAAATTAAAATTTTCAATATCCAAAAATAATATTTTATAAAGTAATTACGTGTTTGGTGCATTTTTTTATAGTTACTGCCCAGTTTTCATAATTACATTCCATTTATTATTTCTTAAAGCCCATTTTCTTGTTAAGACTAATGCATCCCTCTTAGGAAAGATTTGCAGCCCAGCGGGGCGGAGAATAACAACTTGACCTTGCCTGGGTATTCCTAAAAAAAAGTATAGCTCAGCTAGCCATTTTCAGCTTGAAAAACTTAAGATCTGGGCTGGATATCTGGCCTGGGCTAGACGGGCCATAGCCCGACCAGTTAATAGTGCATCGAGACGCTAAACATCGTTGTTGTTCAGAGGAGAAAAATTAATATCTGGGCTAAACATCACTCAAGAAAAACTCTGCAGTGCTCACACCTCAAAAACACAAATACTGCTCGAGCTGCTTGGTCCTAGCTGTCGGCCGCTTCTTGTGCAATTCTCTCGTTTATTGACTACATAGGTTGACAATGGTGTGGGATCGTGATGCCAGGAAACCAGGAGGAAGGAAAAAAATTTATAGTTCTATATACTAAAAAGGAGGCACTTGCGTACGTGCGGCTATGGCCCTGGTGGGACCCCACTGTCATCCTCTCCAAGTAAAGTCATCTCCTCATCCTCATGTCCGTTGACCATGTTGACAACGCGAGACGGCGGCGCCACGGTGAGCGCAACAACTCGAAGGACGACAGAGAGGGCCTCGCGGGCCCTATGGATGGTCTGATACAGCGCCCGCTGCTCATTCGGGAAGCCAGGATCATTGGGCCACATGTCCACGACGACATTGTCGTTCGCTTGTTCACCGGTGCTCGTTGAGGAGACGGAGGTTGTAGCACAGGTCCTCCTACGCTGGTAGTTGTTCCGCCATTAGGGCGTCGAAGTGCGGCCACACCTGCTCTATGGTGAACACGACATGAACCGCCTTGGACAGTGGCGCCGGCTCCTGGTCGGAAGCTACGTCTATCGTCTGATTGTCGTCGCTCAGCTCGGCGAGGTAGCTGGTGAGCCAGCATGTCCGGCTGCTGGACCGACCCGCTGCCAAGCACGAGTCTGACTGCCCTGGCCCACACAGACCGCCTCCCATGCCCGCGCACGCTTTCCGCCCGAAACGGTTAGCGCCGCCCGCCCCGCTTCCCGGTGCATGCGATTGCTCCACCTTCAAACGACACAAGTCTCGTCCGTCCGTCCTTCTACCGCCCATGTTAATGATACTCGGTTGCCGAGGCGGCTACTTTGGCACCACACGTTCGTCCCTCCGCCACCCACGATTGCTATATAAACTATTGCGCCGGCCATAGCCGGAGTCATCCGCGTCCGTTCCTATTCTCCTGTCCACACCACTACTGCCCACCATGGCTTCTTCACGCTCCAGCACTCTTCGGGACGGGCGGACGACGGACCACAAGGAGATGGCAGCCGTTGCTGCCGACTGGCTGGCCGGCAGGCAACCGGAGGACGACGACGTCCCAATGGAGAACATGGTAGTCGACGATCCGGCGCCAACCCCCTCCCCCGTGCCATCCTCACTGGTGCATTGCACCGTGACCATCGGTGAGGCCCGTGCCCAATATATAGACACGGTGAGGCAGAAGCGTGAGGAGCAGTTCCGGGAGGCGCAGGCTGACGCCACCTACAACCACCATCTCCTCCAGGAGCACCTGCAGGCGGAGGAGCAGATCGCCGCGAAGCAGGCGGAGCAGGAGGCACTGCTCGACTTGTACCGCTCCGCCCGCGAGGGCCACCTCGAGCGCTGGAGGTACCGCATGTGGGTGGAGGAGGCTGCGGCCGCCTACAAAGAGGGCGATGAAGCGGGCGAGGCATTGTTTGGCGAGACCGAGGACGAGGCAGAGGACAATGCCGACGCCGACGAGTCCCCACTCTGCTGACATCGACGAGGCCCTGCTTCGACGAGGCCCCGTGGCGCCAACAACGAGGTAGAGGACACCGCCGGCTCCGCCGAGGCCCCACCCTGCCGACAACGAGGGGGAAGCTTCCCCCCGCTCCGCCGAGGCGCCACCCGCTGGCAACGAGACAGAGGACATCACCGGCTCCGCCGAGGCCCCGCCCCGCTGCCAACAAGGCCGCACCACACAGAAAATGAGGAAGAGTAGAACACGGTAGGTCGCCGCCGCTCGCGTCCAAGTAAGGCCACCGCTGCTACCCTCCGGTTGCTGGCACTGAGCTGTACATCATGAAGCAATTCTATGATTACATGATGGTTGAAGAGAGCTCCATGGTTGAGCAAGCTCATGAGATATAGTCATTTGCTAGAGAACTTGAGCACTTCAGTTGTATGCTACCGGACAAGTTTGTTGCCGGAGGTATCATCACTAAGCTTCCTCCTTCGTGGATCTCATTGGCACTCTTGATGTGGAAGAAAAGGCGAGAGCAAAAGACACACGTGCTCGAGGAATTATGGGAGGATCTAGTGCCAATCTGGTACGAAAGAAGAACTTCCAGCCCCACAAGTTCAAGAACAAGGGCAAGTTTGATGGTAAAGCAAAGTTTGATGGTAAAGCAAAGTTTGATGGTAAAGCAAAGTTTGATGGGAAGAACAAGGCTATGCAACGCACGAACTTCAAGAAGAAGAATGACAAGAAGAAAGGTGTTTGTCATGTGGGATCCTGATCATTGGGCTCCTAGTTGCCCTAATCGCTATGACAAGCTAGGCGGGTTGACCACTGACGGCCGGTTAGCTTCTTGGCGGTGACGTGGAGTCGGAGAGCTATGTTGGAGAAGGACGCTGCTTCTACTTAACTGCTGGTGCAGTTGGCTGACAGACACATGGGCCCAACATGCATCTGGGCCACATGTCAGTTACGCAACTGCACCTGTAGTTAAGTCACTGAAGCTTCTGTTCGGCTCAGCCAGACACAGGTGGGTAGCTTCGGTTAATTAATTATACCTCCAGCGCACCCCTTTTTAGTTGAAGAATGTATGAAATGTAATGAAATCCGGCATGTTTATATGAAATCTGACCGTGTATGAATGAATTTATTTCGATTAGTTTCAATTCTTGTATCACTGGCATTGGATGAACATGCAAAACAATATGTACTAGTGTAGCGACCCGATCCGAATGGATCAAGTCTCTATGCTTAAGTGTCATCCCTGGATCGGTATGTAGACACACACAGTACTCGAGGATTGATAACACAGGTAAATCACATGTATAAAATAACGTAAATACTATTACCTCAATCCAAATAGCGGAAGTAACAAGGTTGTGGATTCCCATCAACACCAACGGCAAAGTTGAGTGTAGAAATCATAACCCTAACGTATCACTTACTCGTCGTAAGAAATCCTGCAACATGAGACATTGCAGCCACAAAGGGTCAGTACATTGAATGTACTGGCAAATTCACACCATAGAGAATGATGAACAATGGCTAGCACTACATGCATATTTGGCTGGTGGAAAAGCTCTACGGTTATAAGGTTTTTGCGAAAAGCCAATTTTTTCCTACTGCAAAGAAATAGATTTTATTTAACTATCATGGTGGTTGTTGAACATTGAGAATGATTAATAGCATTCTCAATCCCAGTTAAGTAACATCATTAAACCCAACAAACTTAATTTAAAGTAACATGATGAGATTCACATGATAATCGAAGTACTAGATACTCAAGATGTCCATAACCGGGGACACGGCTAACCATGATTAGTTTATACACTCTGGAGAGGTGTGCGCACTTTTCCCCACAAGACTCGATCTCCTCCGTTGGATATCTCGCACTGCATGGTGTTTGAGAAACGGATGACCGAGACATAGTCTTTCAGAAGTGCTAGCACCTTACGACCGGGTAGACCGTACCACCTACATCCCCTACATCTGCTAGTCTACCACTGTAAGAGTTCGCATGACTTAGTCAACTATCCTACAGCCCGTAATAGCTTGTGGCTGCACACGGAAGTTTCTAGCATGAAAAATATCATGATCCCTTTGAGCCTGGGTGGCGGTCCATAAAAATAACAGGCAATCCTGGTCTACCCAGGTGCCTAGACAGGCAATCCTAGAATAACCAGGTGCCTCAATCCACCTAGATGTGTGTTAAGTTGCCACCTTAAGTAAACCATTAATTAACAATCTCACATCTGTCATGAATACTCTCAAAATCCAATCCACGTCTACGAGCATAGCATGGCACTATAAGCATAATGTAATAGTAACTCCCAAGGGTTTGATAATAAACAGGTAATAGGTACTACCTCATCAACTACTTCCCAATACCCACATGTTATTAATCCTACTCATGCAATGTTTGAGGGTTGTAACTAATGCATAAAAACTGGGTATGAAAAGGGATATGATCAAAGTGTGAACTTGCCTTCAATGTTGATGAAGATGATTCGCACTCAAAAATCTTGATAGCTCTACTCGTCACACTCCGGTCATTCTATCGTAATCAAGCAATAGTAACCACACATAAGCAATCACTCAAAGATCGGAGAGAACAAAGAAAACAATTCGGAAAATGTTAAAACCAAGCAAATAACTCTTGCATCATAAAACAATTTCTAACAGTGCCAAAATTATGTGAATTTGGCCTTATTAGAATGTTTAGGTCAAGAGCTTCGATTTGCAAAAAGAATCAACTGAAACAGAGCTACGGAACTCAAGTTATGATCAAATGAAGTTTGAATCCAAATCTGATCTAATTCAATTTTTAAACTTTTCAAAAACATGTTTGAATTGGATTAATGGATAGAGGGGATCATAACGAAGACGTGAGCGTTGATTTCGTTGGATTTGGATAAACGGACAAAAAGCTGTGATCGTTTGAAGAATGGGGACTAAAATGTAAAAGAACTAACTACTAATAGGTCCCTGTCTGAAAAGTATCAGAAAAAGAAAAAAACTAAAAAGCAAATGTTTGTTACAGAACACTAAAGAACAAAAATCGTTCGCTGAGTATACCTAACCAGTGAATGTTCGCAAAAATAACCTAACCCAAAAAAAATTAACCGATCTAAACTAGAAAAAAACCGGGCGGGTTACGATTTATACCGGTTCATACAAAAGAACTGGCGACGGCGGTGGTTAACTCCGGCGAGTGTCGCGGCGGCTCCGGCGAGGTGATGCGGCAGCAGCGGCGGCATAGCGAGGCGGCGGAGCTTGCAGCGGCGGCGGCGGCGTCAGCGGCGCGGCAGCGAGCGGAGGTGCGGTGGCGGCGCGAGGCAAGAGGCGGCGGGGCTGGGGTGCCGCAATGGCGGCATGGCGGCACAGTGCGACGATGCGGGGAGGAGCAGGGTCGAGGGTGCGGCAGCAGCGGCGTCAGGGCTCCGCTATTTAAGGGAGGGGAGGCGAGGCGCGGAGCTTGCGGGAGGGGGCAACGGCGGCGGTGTCCTAGTGGCGTACGGCGCCGGCGATGGCGTGCGGGCGGCGGACTCCCGCACGCGAGGGAGATGGGAGCGGTCGGGCGAGCTGGGCTGGGCCTCGGCTGGGAGCTGGGCCGGCCCATTTACGTCGAGAAGAATTTTTTTTAAAACATTTCCAGACAAAAAATAATAAAACGAGAAAATTAAAAAAAATTATATAGGCATATTATATATCAAAATTTTCAGAAAAATATTTTCTACAACATGAACATTTATATAAATTCAAATAAAATCCACACAAATTCAGATAAATCAAAGAGTGCTACTGGTCTATTAAAATCCAGCAAAAATCATTTTAAAAATACCAAAATGATTTCAATTTAATTTTTCTCCAATTTTCTAATGTAGGGAATCATGTTACCCTAATTTCCATATATTTGTTTTTGGAGAAAAATAATTTGAATAAAACTCAAATAAATCCAAATTGAAAATTAATTCCAAAAGGACCTTGAAATTGATCCTTTGAAACTCCTAACTCATATTTCATATAATTTGAAGAAGTCATTTTATCTTCGCTCGTGAAAATCATTGAGTTGCATAATGTTTCATAATTGGAAATATTCTCAAATGAAATTCAAATATTTTCAACACCCCTTGTCATTTAAATAAATGGAAGAAGTCATGTCATCTTCTCTCCAGGGTTTCGTGGTGAAAAGAATTTGAATTCACGGAGATCATAAAATGCAAAGGTGAAAGTTTGGGAAAGTCATTTTATTCCCCCTCATTTAACTTTCAAAAAGCTTTGAATTTCACTCACTTTCAGTCAATCAATCAAACATTCAATCAAATCTATCTATTTATTATAACATTCCAGAATTTAGAATTTTGGGATGTTACAACTAGCATTATTCCCAGGGTGATCACCTCGTTTGCAGCAGTTCAACATGTACTCCCTCCGGTCCTTTCTAGTCTGCATACAAGTTTTGTTTGCAGTCAAAGTATCTCTACTTTGACCAATCTTATAGAAAAAAGTATGCACTTTCGCATTGTGCGAAGTAAAAAGGAACAGAAGGAGTACAAAGAGTTTGAGCAGCTTTTTAGCGTTCCTGTAGCGACCCGACCTCAGATGGTCAAGTCTCTGTGCTTCAGTGTCGGCCCTGGATCGGTAATGCTGACACACACAGTACTCGAAGGATTTATAACAGAGTATCAATCACACACTTATTACATCGAATGTCTCCAAAGAGAACTTATTACAAGAATATGGCTTAAGGCCATCTAATTCGATAACAGCGGAAGGCTTGGAAGATAAGGTGATTCCATCAACTCCAATGGCATAGCTGAGCTGCACGGCAACGACTTAACGAACCTTACTCCTCGTCTGAAAAGTCTGCAACATAATACGTTGCAGCCCGAAAACGGGTCAGCACATGGAATATGCTGGCAATATAACACAGTAGAGCAGGAACCGAATAATGCTATCTCTATATGCATATATGGCTGGTGGAAAGCTCTATGGTTATAGTTTTGCGAAAAGCCAATTTTTCCCTACTACAAAGGAATACATTTTAATTTTACTATCATGGTGGTTGAAACATCATTGAGAAGGTATCCCCAATTCAATCCCAATTAAAGTAATTAACAACCCAACAGTATTAGATACTCAAGAATTGTCCATAACCGGGGACACGGCTAACCATGATTAGATTGTACACTCTGCAGAGGTTTGCGCACTTTTCCCCACAAGACTCGATCGCCTCCCTGGGATTTCTCGCACTACATGGTGTTTGAGAAACGGATGACCAAGACACAGTCTTTCAGAAACATTAACTCTCTACTCCGGGTAGACCATACCAAACCTACAAAACCCACTACCTGCTGATCTACCTCTTCAAGAGCTTCCCGTAACTTACTCAACTATGCTAGAGCCCATAATAGGTTGTGGCTGCACATGGAAGTTTCTAGCATGAATCATCTTAGTTCCCTTTGAGCCTGGGTGGCGGTCCATAGGAAGATCACACGGGTACCCCGGGATTTCCAAAAAAACACACAACACTGGGTTCCCTAAGTGCCTCAATCCACCCAGTTGTTTGATTAAGTTGCCACCTTAGGTTGAACCATTAATTAACAATCTCACATTTGACATGAATTTCACTCAAACCCAAACCACGTCTACGAGCATAGCATAGCAATATAAGCAATACGTAGAAGTAACTCCCAAGGGTTTGAATATAACAGGGCAATAGGTTCTACCTCAGCAATTACTTCCCAACCCACAAGTTAATGACATCCTAATCATGCAATGTTTTGAGGATTGGAACTAATGCAAAAAACTGGGTAATAATGGGATATGATCAAAGTGTTACTTGCCTTGCTGACGATCCGCGAATCCTAGAGACTCGTAGTAACATGCTTCACACTCCGGGAATTCTATCGCAAGCAAACAATAGCATACATAAGTAACACGCAACGATGCACAAGCAAAACTCAACTAAGAGAGGTTGACCAGAAAGTTCAACTTAAGAACTCTGGTACGCAAAAAGAATCAAATCAAATGAAGCAACGAAAGTCAAGCGGAGAAAGAAAGAAGCTTCATTTACTAATCTGAAACTAGGTCAAATTTTACAGTAGAGAAAATTTGTTTGAGTTGATTAATCGAAAAGAGAGTTTTGAGATGAAACTCCAGGCGCTTGAATCGCCTGATTCCGTTAAACGAGCGAAAAGCTAAACAAAATCTAAGATCAGATCAGAAATCGCGATCAGAGAAAATCGCGGAATAAATCTGATAAAAGAAAACTCACGAATAGACTAATGAACGAGCATTCGTTAGTTGTTTCTAACCGACGAGGAACCATTCGTTAAAATGAACGTTTGGACGAATGTCCTCTAACTAGAAGAACCGAAAAAAACCGGCGAATCCAAAAAAACGGATCTAGGGTTTCTGAAAAAAACGAACGGTCTTTATAAAAAAACCAGTGGCGGGGCGCGGCGGCTACCTCCGGCGAGAGGTCCGGCGGGGCGGCGGCTGCTGCAGCGGTGGCGCCGCAGGCGGCGGCTGCGGCGGCGTGAGCTGTGGCGGTGGCGGCGGCAGGCGGCAGCGGCGACGGCAAGCGGCGGCGGCGGCAGTGGTGCGGCGCGGGCGGTGGTGGTGTGGTGGGTTGTTGGGGGCGGGGTGGCGGCGTATATAAAGGACGGGGTGGGGCGGCTTGGAGTAGGGGGCAAGGCGCGGCGGAGGCGGAGTCCAACTCGGACTTCGGTTCGAGTGGCGGCGGCGGCGGCGCGCGCGCGCAGGAGGCAGCGGCGGCGGCCTGGCGCGGCTGGGCCTTAGGCCCAGTCGGCGCGGGATCTCGTTTTTTTAAAACTTCGCCGACCGAAATAAAATCCTAGAAAAAAATAAATAAAAACCTAAAAGTGCCAAAACAAATTTTCACCGTCTAAATAAAATATTTAGGACGAGTTGAACATTTTCTTGGCCCTAAAATAAAATTTTGAAAACGTGCAATTTTTCTAATGCAAATAAAATCCGAATAAAACCAAATAAAATCCAATAAATGAGTTTAATATTTTTCCTCCAATATTTCAATTATTTTGGAGAAGTCATATTATCTCCACTCATTTGTTTTAATATGAAATATTTTTCGGAGAGAAAAATTATTAAAATCAAAAATCCTCGTTTCATTATTTGATAAAAATCAAATATGAAAACCGGAAAATCCCCAACTCTCTTCGTGGGTCCTTGAGTTGCTTAGGATTTTGAGGATTGCGGAACGGGAATGCAATAAATCATGATATGCATGGATGATCTATGTATAACATTCCAAATTGAAAATTTGGGATGTTACAGTTCCTGTACATTGCAATCAAACACACAAGCCTGGCAATTCATAGAGAACATTCAAAACATCAATGATTGTGCATATCAGCGATGCACATGTCAGAGCCAATATTTACTTCACAACTAAAGAATAAATAAAAAATGGATCGACGCTGCTGATAGCAAAGGGCATCCCATTCGAAAATATCAAACGCATGTCTTCTTGCTAAAATCAATGAGCAAAATTTGACAAGGTTTTCCCATTCCAAAATATCAAATGCCTATGATTATGGAATGGGCAGGGTTTGCCATCAGTTCGGACATTGACATGGCACCTCATGCTAAATAAACAAGCTGTTCGTTTTGTGCAGTTCCACCAAAATCAACCAAATTCGTGGTGTAGCTTGTATGATTTCGCCCTCATAGTTGCAACGCCTTGAACTGATCGGCACCTCCTCTCTTGTGGTGGAAATGAATGATTCGATGTATTCATGAACATTTTGTGCAGTTCCCATTAAAATCAAGCTGAGCACCCCTGTTTGCACAAATACAAAAAAGTGATTAGTATAAACCAAATTGTACTATGAATTGACAGTTTAAACAGGCACCTACATGGTCCATGTAGAGCACACTTTTAGAAAAAATGGAACTCACCGGAAAGAATCCTAGAACAACATTGTACTCGCGCATCACAGCAAGAAAATGGAGATTTTTTAGTCCTTCTGAGCTGAAGTTAGTTTGGTCTTGTGGGGGGGGGGGTAATGTAACCATCCCTTCAACTACTCCTTCTGATGAGAAGATAGACAGGGCTTCTTCATCCTGGCATAATTGCAACTAGTCACTTCACGTACTCCATATTCTTCTTCAGAGGAGGATGATCCTGTTGTGCAAAGACAAGAGTATAACTAAATGCTAGCATCCCTGTTTGCTCGAAAAAAAGGAAAGGAAATATTTAAAACAACACAGATGAAGCACTTCTCAAGGACAATACCACTTTTTGATGACAGTATCTAAACAGTAGCACAGCACCAATAGAGATGACAAAGCTCAATCATATGGATGAAATCAGTGGGTGAGTACCAACCTTTGTCAGGAGGCTTATTGTGTAGAGCATACAAATGAAGCACTTCTCCGGAACCATCTGTTGCTATCTACTATGGTGGCTATGCTTACTATATACTCCTCGATTAGATTAATGTTTCCAACATCTTCTTTTGCAGTTCCACTAAAATATATGGTATCTTCAAAGAAGATCCATGTTTGCACAAGTAGAGATAATTACGTATTACATTAAGAGTGGCATCAAATCAGTGACAAAACAATTGCTCGTTCCAGCCATAGCAATAAATTAAGATGCAAAACTATATCATTACTTGTGTCATCATAGTTCCAATGCTTCATTACAGCACCAGGAGTTGATTTTTGTTTTTCTTCCACTTGTTCTTCCCCTTCATCACTTGGTTCAATAACACACAAACTTCGCCTTCAATGTAAGATTTGGCATGTCAATTAGGTTGCACAAGTATAGCACTAAACAATGACATCAATTTTCTGATGAAAGTGGCAAAATACAGGCCAACAGTTGTGAAATATACTTATCTTACCTCAATGGGATAATGCGGTGCACATACAGATTGGAAGTCTTGTCTCCATTTGTGTAGTTCACTAAAACCAAGCAACATTACCGTACAAGTAGCACAACATATGAAAGCACACTGCAGAATCATGTGAAAGAAGGCTAGTACTGACCTCTCATGACGTGGAATTCAAACAACTCACAAGAAGAAGATCTGAACCAAATTTACCAACACGGATAGGAAGTAAGATCTCCTCTTGTGCAGTTCCACTAAGATCAAGAAATCAAGCAACATTGTCGGTGTGACACTTTGGTTGAACTGCACAAAACACTCTTAAAACAAAAGTGTTTTGTGTACTGCAACAAAAGGTCACAATGGCAACAAGGTGAAGTAGATAACCATGTTTACACAGAGGTGCAAAGGAAACAACTAGTGGTCAATAAAGGTGGATGACACAGAAGCCAGCAAAAATAAGCATCTACCTTATCTAAATGGGAAAGAAAGCAAGACAATAGCATTTCTCAAACGGTGGCATTGATTAATATTAACAGAGAGATTATATTAACAATAAAATTCATTAAACATGTAATTTGCTTTTAACTATGGCACTGCATCAATTTTCCAGCGGCATTATTAGAGGGTGCTGGTTTACAAGGACATTTTGGTGGAGGGACTAAAAAAACTCCGTGTCAGTCCCATCTAAACCAAGCAGGAGGGACTTTTAGGGACTAAAAGTGGGCATTTGGGACGAAAGAAAGAAGACCCTGAGGGAGAGTCTTTTTGGGACTTTTTCCAACAGTTGCCCCTGCCACGCATCACACCTGGTCTCTATTAGTTCATTACTAGGGGTAACATGGTCTTTTAGCATGCCATTTAATAACCTGTAGTCCATGTTTAGTCCCTGGAACCAAGCAGGTAGGGACTAGGGAGTTTTTAACCAAATAGGGCCTTAGATTAACAACAACTAAAGAGTTATATCATCTCATCCTATTCACATAGTCATCATATTTTCAATTATGTCATTCTATCCGTGAATTATATCATGCCATCATGTTTCCATCGATGACATGTTAGTGATTTATGGCATGCCAACCACTTTAATAGACACATCATATAGTTATATCATGTCATCTTGTTCACATAGTCATCATATTTTGAAGTATGTCATTCTATCCTGTTTAGTAGCCATCATACATGCAAAATTGCGTCATGCTATCTTGTTTAATTAGCCATCATATATTTGAAATTATGTCATGCTATTCTGTTTGGTTAGACAACATAAATGTGAATTATTTCATGCCCTGTTTTCTTCTCTACTATCCATTGCACTTGTCTATCTTACAATGTATGTACATTCAATTACTTTTCTTGTTTATCAGCCATTTCAATTGGAGGGGGTGATGGCAGTATATGTGGGAGTAAAAACACAGTCTTTAGAAAAGATCGTGCTACCTATCAATGGAGATAGAACCACGATTGTACTTGCCCAAGAACCAGCCCCACCACACATAACCCAGACTCACACAGATTGTACCCCTACCCAGTTGGACAGAGAACTAGCTACACCCCTTCTAACCCCAACCCCAGCAGATAGTAACCTAGTTCCTGTTGACACAACACCGTCTCTACCATAGAGCACCCAAACACGAGCAGTTACTAAGGCAACTATAGTGCCCAAAGCACGAGGACCACCACTCCGAACCCCAAGTCAACACTTAAAGCAGAAGAAGAATTGTTCTCAGGTCAGGTTCCGTAGCTATGGTTAATACTACTTTGCTCTTGCATCACTGTATTTACTTATACCAACTAATTTCAAATTTGAAGGATGCAATTGAAACTCCAATGGCGCAACAGGTATGTTTTAAACCTGTTTCTTTAACGTGTTTGCTGTTGTAACTTGCTCTATGTTGATTTTAGTTTCAACTGAATAAACAGTTATGTTCTCATGCCATGCACATTACAAGTGTTGTTATTGCTGTGTAGTTTCCCACACTTATATTCTGTCTATGCTGCTTTGTCTTAAATAGATATGATTCGAACTATATCTATCTTTATTTGGCAACATAAACTAGAATGATATAGACCATATAGTGACCATACCACATAGATATATGTTTGTTTCATGCTGTTATCCTGTCCACCTTACTACTGAACTAGTTTACCAAAATGAGTTTCATATACTACATTGTAAACCTGTGATGTGTTTGTTTGTTTCTCCTTTAGAAGGCGGATAAAATATTGGAGAAGAGTACCCTGTTATGCAATGGTAAAGGAAGTAATGTAGATCAGGTTCAAGATAGTGAGACATCCCTGTTGTTCTCCAAGAAAGCTGATAAAAACTATATTGAAGACATTGAGACAACCCCAAAGTCCTGTCTTGATGTAGTTTTCGATTTACTGGCTACTACTGCTGGCACCAGCTCTTCGAACTCGCTTCCTGAATCAGTTCTGCTTCTTGAGTCTCAGTTTCAAGTTGAAAGACATTGATCAGATGTTATGCGACGGGAAGCCGAAGGACTGAGGAAGTCCCTGCATAATTCAGATGCATACTTTCTGGTGCAACAGGAGGATTTAAGCGTCAAACAAGAGAAAGTTAATAAGCTTGCTAAGCATCTTGCCAGCATTATGGGTACCCAGGATATTGTTTCTTGAGCTCTTCTGAAGTGGTTTCAGTTCTGGACTTGTTTTGCTGCGGCATGTATATGCTGCTTTGTTCCCTATATTTGCACTTGTGGTGAACTTTGATGCCCAGGGGATGTAATATGTGTAATAGCCATGATAGCCTAGCGTAAGTTGCTTGCTTATTTATTTCCGTTGTCTTGTTTATTTGTTTTCTTGTAGTCAGTGCAGTTCTTTTTCCGCGGTTTGCTAGTGGACGCAATAACCTATTTTTTAAAACTAGGCCACATTAACAATGGGCTACATATTTATTGTAGTTAACATGGGCCTCCTACGGGCCGTAGAAACAATGGGCCTTCTAAGGGGCATAGACACAACGGGCCTTGTATGGGCCGTATCATCAATGGGCCTCCTATGGGCCGTATGATCGGTTGGCCAAACATGGGCCAATAATAGCTGTAAAATGGGCTAGAGTTGAAATCGTCCGTTCATGGGACGACCATAACGGGCCGTCATTAATAGGACGTATTTTATGACGCTATGAAAATGGCCCAATGTATTAACGGGCCACAAACGGGCCGACTATAACCACGGGCTGTATTTGGCCCACAAGCAGAAAATGACAGTAACGGGCCGAAAGCAAATGAATGCTGGTGTCGGTGTCAAAACCGGCGGATCTCGGGTAGGGGGTCCCGAACTATGCGTCTAAGGAGGATGGTGACAGGAGGCAAGGGACACGATGTTTATCCAGGTTCAGGCCCTCTTGATGGAGGTAATACCCTATGTCCTGCTCGATTGTTCTTAATGATATGAGTATTACAAGAGTTGATCTACCACGAGATCATAGAGGCTAAACCCTAGAAGCTAGCCTATGGTATGATTGTATGTTGTCCTATGGACTAAACCCTCCGGTTTATATAGACACCGGAGGGGGCTAGGGTTACACAGAGTCGGTTACAAGGGAGGAGATCTATATATCGGTATTGCCTAGCTTGCCTTCCACACCAAGGAGAGTCCCATCCGGACACGGGACGAAGTCTTCAATCTTGTATCTTCATAGTCCAACAGTCCGGCCAAAGGATATAGTCCGGTGATACGTCCATTTTGCATCATGCTTTTATATCGATATTTATTGCATTATGGGCTGTTATTTCACTTTATTCCTCAATACTTATGGCTATTCTCTCTTATTTTACAAGGTTTACATAAGGAGGGAGAATGCCGGCAGCTGGAATTCTGGGCTGGAAAAGGAGCAAATATTACAGACCTATTTTGCGCAACTCCAAAAGTCCTGAAACTCCACGGAACATCTTAAAACAAATAAAGAAAAATCCTCGCCAAAGATGAAGGCCAGGGGGCCCACACCCTGCTCATGAGGGTGGGGGCGCCTCCCCTAGGGCGTGCCCCCTACCTCGTGGGCCCCCTGGTGGCTCTCCGACATCCATCTTCTCCTATATGAAGTCTTTCGATGAGAAAAAAAATAAGAAGGAACTTTTCGGGACGAGACTCGGCCGCCACGAGGCGGAACCTTGGCGGAACCAATCTAAAGCTCCGGCAGAGCTGTCCTGCCGGGGATACTTCCCTCCGGGAGGGGAAAATCATCACCATCGTCATCACCAACGCTCCTCTCATCGGGAGAGGGCAATCTCCATCAACATCTTCACCAGCACCATCTCATCTCCAAACCCTAGTTCATCTCTTATATCCAATTCTAGTCTCAAAGTCCGGGATTGGTGCTAGTAGGTTGCTAGTAGTGTTGATTACTGCTTGTAGTTGATGCTAGTTGGTTTATTTGGTGGAAGATCATATGTTCAGATCCTATATTCATATTATTACCCCTCTGATTATGAATGTGAATATGCTTTGTGAGTAATTATGTTTGTTCCTGAGGACAAGGGAGAAGTCTTGCTATTAGTAGTCATGTGAATTTGGTATTCGTTTGATATTTTGATAAGATGTATGTTGTCTAGCCTCTAGTGGTGTTATGTGAACGTCGACTACATAACACTTCACCATTATTTGGACCTAGAGGAAGGAATTGGGAAGTAATAAGTAGATGATGGGTTGCTAGAGTGACAGAAGCTTAAACCCTAGTTTATGCGTTGCTTCGTAAGGGGCTGATTTGGATCCACATGTTTCATGCTATGGTTAGGTTTACCTTAATACTTTTGTTGTAGTTGTGGATCCTTGCAATAGAGGTTAATCATAAGTGGGATGCTTGTTCAAGTAAGAACAGCACCCAAGCACCGGTCCACCCACATATCAAATTATCAAAGTATCGAACGCGAATCATATGAACATGATGAAAACTAGCTTGACGATATTCCCATGTGTCCTCGGGAGCGCTTTTCCAATTATAAGAGTTTGTTCCGGCTTGTCCTTTGCTACAAAAAGGATTGGGCCACCTTGCTGCACTTTATTTACTTTTGTTACTTGTTGCTCGTTACAATTTATCTTATCACAAAACTATCTGTTACCATTTATTTCAGTACTTGTAGAGAATACCTTGCTGAAAACCGCTTATCATTTCCTTCTGCTCCTCGTTGGGTTCGACACTCTTACTTATCGAAAGGACTACGATAGATCCCCTATACTTGTGGGTCATCAAGACTCTTTTCTGGCGCCGTTGCCGGGGAGTATAGCGCCTTTGGTAGGTGGAATTTGGTAAGGAAAAATTTATATAGTGTGCTGAAATTTACTGTCACTTGCTACTATGGAAAGTAATTCTCTGAGGGGCTTGTTCGGGGTATCTTCACCCCGTCCAGTAGAGCAAAGAGTTGCTCCTCAACCTACTGAACCTATTGAAAATGAAACTCCTTTTGAATTTCCTTCGAGTATGATGGAAAAACTGCTAGCTAACCCTTTTACAGGAGATGGAACAAAGCATCCTGATGAGCACTTAATATATGTGGATGAAGTTTGTGGATTATTTAAGCTTGCAGGTATACCCAATGATGTTGCTAAGAAGAAGGTCTTCCCTATATCTTTTAAGGGAGATGCATTGATATGGAATAGGCTATGTGATGATATGAGATCATGGGACTATAAAAGATTGAAGTTGGAATTTCATCAAAAGTATTACCCTATGCATCTTGTTCATCATGATCACAATTATATATATAATTTCTGGCCTCGCGAAGGAGAAAGCATCGCTCAAGCTTGGGGGAGGCTTAAATCAATGTTATATTCATGCCCCAATCATGAGCTCTCAAGAGAAATGATCATTCAAAATTTTTATGCTTGGCTTTCTGAAAAGAATCGCACCATGCTCGATACTTCTTGTGCTGGCTCTTTTATGATGAAGACTATTGAATTTAAATGGAATTTATTGGATAGAATTAAATGCAACTCTGAAGATTGGGACCTCGACGAAGGTAAGGAGTCAGGTGTGACACCTAAGTTTGATTGTGTTAAATCTTTTATGGACACCGATATTTTCTGTAAGTTTAGCACTAAATATGGACTTGACTCTGAGATAGTAGCTTCTTTCTGTGAATCTTTTGCTACTTATGTTGATCTCCCTAAGGAGAAGTGGTTTAAATGTCATCCTCCCATAGAAGTAAAAGTAGCTGCACCTATTAAAGTTGAAGAAAAGACTGTCACTTATAATGATCCTATTGTTCCTACTTCTTATGTTGAGAAACCACCTTTCCTTGTTAGAATAAAGGATCATGCTAAAGCTTCAATTGTTGTTCGTAAAAGCAATATTAGAACTTATACACCTCCTGAGCAAGTTAAAGTAGAACCTAATATTGCTATTGTTAAAGATCTCTTGTCTGATAATATTGATGGGCATGTTATTTTGTTCGAAGGTGAAACTGCTAGAATTGCTAAGCCTTGTGATAAAGATAAACATAGACCTGTGGTAGGCATGCCTGTTATTTCTGTTAAAATAGGAGATCATTGTTTATCATGGCTTATGTGATATGGGTGCTAGTGCTAGTGTTATACCTTATGACTTGTATAAAGAAATCAAGCATGAAATTGCACCTGCTGAGTTAGAAGATATTGATGTCACAATTAAACTTGCCAATAGAGGTACTATTTCAGTGATGGGAATTGTTAGAGATGTTGAAGTCTTGTGTAGGAAAACTAAATATCCTGCTGATTTTCTTGTTCTTACTTCTCCGCAAGATAGCTTTTCTCCCATTGTATTTGGTAGACCCTTCTTGAACACTATCAATGCTAGGATAGATTGCAAAAAGAATGTTGTTACTATTGGCCTGGATGATATGGTTCATGAGTTTAATTTCTCTAAATTTAGTAAACAACATCGTGAGGAAGAATTACCTAGTAAGGATGAAATTATTGGTCTTGCTTCTATTGCCGTACCTCCTAGTGATCCTTTAGAACACTATTTGCTAGACCATGAAAATGATATGTTCATAAATGAAAGAACGGAAATAGATGAAGTATTCTTTAAACAGGAACCTATTCTGCAACATAATTTGCCTGTTGAAATTTTAGGGGATCCTCCTCCACCCAAGGGTGATCCCGTGTTTGAGCTTAAACCTTTGCCTGATAATGTTAAATATGCTTATATTGATGAAAAGAAGATATATCCTGTTATTATTAGTGCTTACCTTTCAGAGCATGAAGAAGAAAGATTATTGAAAACTCTGAAGAAGCACCATGCTGCTATTGGATATACTCTTGATGATCTTAAGGGCATTAGTCCCACTTTATGTCAACATAAAATAAATTTGGAAGCAGATGCCAAACCAGTTTGTGATCCTCAACGACGTCTGAATCCTAAAATGAAAGAAGTGGTAAGAAAAGAAATACTAAAGCTTCTGGAGGCAGGTATAATCTATCCCGTTGCTGATAGTGAGTGGGTAAGTCCTGTCCATTGTGTCCCTAAGAAGGGAGGTATTACTGTTGTTCCTAATGATAAACATGAATTGATTCCACAAAAAATTATCACAGGTTATAGGATGGTAATTGATTCCCGCAAATTAAATAAAGCTACTAAGAAAGATCATTACCCCTTACCTTTTATTGATCAAATGCTAGAAAGATTATGCAAACATACACATTATTGCTTTCTAGATGGTTATTCTGGTTTCTCTCAAATACCTGTGTCGGCTAGATATCAATCAAATACTACTTTTACATGCCCTTTTGGTACTTTTGCTTATAGACGTATGCCTTTTGGTTTATGTAATGCACCTGCTACCTTTCAAAGATGCATGATGGCTATATTCTCTGACTTTTGTGAAAAGATTTGTGAGTTTTTCATGGACGATTTTTTCGTCTATGGTTCCTCTTTTGATGATTGCTTGAGCAATCTTGATCGAGTTTTGTAGAGATGTGAAGAAACTAATCTTATCTTGAATTGGGAAAAGTGCCACTTTATGGTTAATGAAGGTATGGTCTTGGGGCACAAGGTTTCTGAAAGAGGTATTGAAGTTGATAAAGCCAAGGTTGATGCTATTGAAAAGATGCCATGTCCCAAGGACATCAAAGGTATAAGAAGTTTCCTTGGTCACGCCGGATTTTACAGGAGGTTCATTCAGGACTTCTCAAAATTTTCTCGGCCTCTGACTAATTTATTGCAAAAAGATATACCATTTGTCTTTGATGATGATTGTGTAGAAGCATTTGAAACATTTAAAAAAGCATTAGTCTCTGCACCTGTTGTTCAGCCACCTGATTGGAATTTACCCTTTGAAATTATGTGTGATGCGAGTGATTATGCTGTAGGTGCTGTTCTAGGGCCAAGAGTTGATAAGAAATTAAATGTTATTCATTATGCTAGTAGGACTCTAGACAATGCTCAAAGAAATTATGCTACTACTACTGAAAAAGAGCTTTTAGCAGTTGTATTTGCTTGTGATAAGTTCATACCTTATATTGTTGATTCTAAAGTAACTATTCAAACTGATCATGCTGCTATTAAATACCTTATGGAAAAGAAGGATGCTAAACCTAGACTTATTAGATGGGTTCTCTTGCTACAAGAATTTGATTTGCATATTGTTGATAGAAAGGGAGCTGAGAACCCCGTTGCAGACAACTTGTCTAGGTTAGAGAATGTTCTTGATGACCCACTACCTATTAATGATAGCTTTCCTGATGAACAATTAAATGTTATAAGTACTTCTCGTAGTACTCCATGGTATGCTGATTATGCTAACTATATTGTTGCTAAGTTTATACCACCTAGCTTCACATACCAGCAAAAGAAAAAGGTTTTCTATGACTTGTGACATTACTTTTGGGATGACCCACATCTTTATAAAGAAGAAGTAGATGGTGTTACTAGACATTGTGTACCTCAGCATGAATAGGAACAGATCCTACGCAAGTGTCACTCCCAGTCTTATGGAGGACACCACGCTGGAGATAGAACTGCACATAAGGTATTGCAATCTGGTTTTTATTGGCCTACTCTCTTCAAGGATGCCCGTAAGTTTGTCTTATCTTGTGATGAATGTCAAAGAATTGGTAATATTAGTAGACGTCAAGAAATGCCTATGAATTATTCACTCGTTATTGAACCATTTGATGTTTGGGGCTTTGATTATATGGGACCTTTTCCTGCCTCTAATGGATATACACATATTTTAGTTGCTGTTGATTACGTTACTAAGTGGGTAGAAGCTATTCCAACTAGTAGTGCTGATCATAACACTTCTATTAAAATGCTTAAAGAAGTTATTTTTCTGAGGTTTGGAGTCCCTAGATATTTAATGATTGATGGTGGTTCACACTTTATTCATGGTGCTTTCCGTAAAATGCTTGCTAAATATGATGTTAATCATAGAATTGCATCTCCTTATCACCCTCAGTCTAGTGGTCAAGTAGAGTTGAGCAATAGAGAGCTTAAATTAATTTTGCAAAAGACTGTTAATAGGTCTAGAAAGAATTGGTCCAGGAAACATGATGATGCATTATGGGCTTATAGAACTGCATACAAAAATCCTATGGGTATGTCTCCGTATAAAATGGTTTATGGAAAAGCATGTCACTTACCTCTCGAACTAGAACACAAGGCGTATTGGGCTATTAAAGAGCTCAACTATGATTTTAAACTTGCCGGTGAGAAGAGGTTATTTGATATTAGCTCACTTGATGAATGGAGAACCCAAGATTATGAAAATGCCAAGTTGTTTAAAGAAAGAGTTAAAATATGGCATGACAAAAGGATACAAAAGCGTGAGTTTAATGTAGGTGATTATGTATTGCTATACAACTCTTGTTTGAGATTTTTTGCAGGAAAACTTCTCTCTAAATGGGAAGACCCCTATGTTATCGAAGAGTTCTATCGTTCCGGTGCCATAAAGATCGACAACTTTGAAGGCACAAATCCAAAGGTTGTAAACGGTTAAAGAATTAAACATTATATCTCAGGTAATCCCATAAATGTTGAAACCAATATTATTGAAACCGTAACCCCAGAGGAATACATAAGGGACACTTTCCGGAATGTTTCAGACTCCAAAAAGGAATAGGTATGTGGTACGGTAAGTAAACCGACTCCAAAACAATTTTTAAGGCAATATTTGTCAGTTCTGGAATATTTAGAAAAATAGAAAAATAAGTAGCAGTCTGGGAAGGACACGAGGGTCCCACGAGGGTGGTGGGCGCGCCCTACCCCCCTGGGCGCGCCCCCTACTTCGTGAGCACCTCGTGTGCCTTGCGGACTTTGTTTTCTTGCACGGTACGTATTTTGGTCGGTAAAAATTCATTATATATTCTCCCGAAGGTTTTGACTCCCCTATCACGCATGTTTTCTCTGTTCTTGTCTCGAGCTGTTTTTCTGACAGATCTAGATTATCATGATGTCCCCAAGTGCTTCCAAGGACAAGTTCTTCGAGAAGGTCATCAAGCCTTACCTCGCGGAGGTGCTGCGACACCCTCAAACCATTGAGATGCGTGATGGGTTGTTGCACATCTGTGATGTTGAGGGACCAAAGGGAACCGGAAGCATGGAGACGAGGCTCGAAGCAATGGAGCAACAAGTTTTCAAGTGCCAGGGGATGGTGGAGCGTTGAATCAACGCTAGCCACACGATGCTTGCGGAGTTCACTAACAACTACAAGCCGGATGCCAAGAACACTGAGGAGGCCATCTTCAAGCTATATGAGAAGATAGAGCACCTCCAATCCCAAATCTATGACCTGCAAAACCAAAACTGTGAGTATGAATATAGGTTCAAAAGAATGAGTTTGGCTGCAGATTCGAGGATTCCGGAGACTCGATCATCCTTCTATGATGGTGAACCTATGCCTTGGAAGATGGATGACAAGCCTGCATCATCAACAACACCTCCACCTTCTTCACCAACAAAGGAGATATAATCACATGGTTATGGGCACTCCCCTTGGCAACTGCCAAGCTTGGGGGAGGTGCCCCGGTATCGTATCACCATCACAAGTCCTATCTTTATCGTTTTTCTTAGTTCGATCCTATTAGTAGTATCTTGATTTAGTAGAATAAAGTTTATGGCATGATCTAGTTTTGAGTTTGCTTTATGATCCCTCTATGTAATCGAGTCCGTGAGTTATATATAATAAAGATTAGTGTTGAGTCAAGGGCTTGATTATTTTGCCATGATCTTGGGTGAATAAAAGAAATAAAAAGTTCATATTGATCTTATTGAGAGTAATGACTTCACATAGAAAGAGTATGATGATTAAAGGTTGTTGGGAGTTGGCGGACATAGCTTTGGTCATTGTTGCAATTAATAGGAAGTAATAAGGAAAGAGAGGTTTTCATATATAGATATATTATCATTGACATCTTTTATGATTGGGAGCACTCATTAAAATATGACATGCTAAAGAGTTGATGTTGGACAAGGAAGACAACGTAATGAGTTATGTCTTTCTTATATCTGAGATAAATTATGTTGTCATGGATCCTCTAACTTGTTGAGCTTGCCTCTACCTTCTGCAAGAGTCATGGTGATCTTCACCTTTTCTTTTTCATTTTATCCTTTGGCAAGCTCAGTATGTTGGAAAGAACATGATATATATATATATATATATATATATATATATATATATATATATATATAATTGGATGTAGGGGAGCATGAACCATTATTGTTGACATTACCCTTGAGGTAAAAGGTTGTGGGGCAAAACTATAAGCCCCTATCTTTCTCTGTGTCCGATTAAAACTCTGTAACCACAAGTATGGCGTGAGTGTTAGCAATTATGGAGGACTAAATGATAGTTGAGTATGTGGACTTGCTTTTTAGCTCTGACATAGACTCTTCCGATGTTATGATAAATTGCAATTGCTTCAATGACAGATTATAGTTTGTCGGAGCCCAATAAGGTTTATGATTTATACTTTTGCATTGTGAATAGATCATCACTTGAACATAAGTAATCATATGACAAAAGCTATATATGTTGTTGTTATGAGAATAATCATGATGCCTTCATGTCCGTATTTTATTTTTATCGACACTTCTACCTCTAAACATGAGGACATATTTATTGTTATCGGCTTTTCGCTTGAGGACAAGCGAGGTCTAAGCTTGGGGGAGTTGATACGTCCATTTTGCATCATGCTTTTATATCAATATTTGTTGCATTATGGGCTGTTATTTAACTTTATGCCACAATACTTATGGCTATCTCTCTTATTTTACAAGGTTTACATAAGGAGGGAGAATGCCGGCAGCTGGAATTCTGGGCTGGAAAAGGAGCAAATATTAGAGACCTATTCTGCGCAACTCCAAAAGTCCTGAAACTCCACGGAACATCTTAAAATAAATAAAGAAAAATCCTCGCCAAAGATGAAGGCCAGGGGGCCCACACCCTGCTCACGAGGGTGGGGGGCCCCCCCTAGGGCGTGCCCCCTACCTCGTGGGCCCCCTGGTGGATCTCCGACGTCCATCTTCTCCTATATGAAGTCTTTCAATGAGAAAAAAATAAGAAGGAACTTTTCGGGACGAGACTCTGCCGCCACGAGGCGGAACCTTGGCGGAACCAATCTAGAGCTCCGGAAGAGCTGTCCTGCTGGGGATACTTCCCTCCGAGAGGGGGAAATCATCACCATCGTCATCACCAACGCTCCTCTCACCGGGAGAGGGCAATCTCCATCAACATCCTCACCAGCACCATCTCATCTCCAAACCCTAGTTCATCTCTTGTATCCAATTCTAGTCTCAAAGTCCGGGATTGGTGCTAATAGGTTGCTAGTAGTGTTGATTACTCCTTATAGTTGATGCTAGTTGGTTTATTTGGTGGAAGATCATATGTTCAGATCCTATATTCATATTATTACCCCTCTAATTATGAATATGAATATGCTTTGTGAGTAATTTCGTTTGTTCCTGAGGACAAGGGAGAAGTCTTGCTATTAGTAGTCATGTGAATTTGGTATTCATTTGATATTTTGATAAGATGTGTGTTGTCTAGCCTCTAGTGGTATTATGTGAACGTCGACTACATAACACTTCAACATTATTTGGGCCTAGAGGAATGCATTGGGAAGTAATAAGTAGATGATGGGTTGCTAGAGTGACAGAAGCTTAAACCCTAGTTTATGCGTTGTTCGTAAGGGGCTGATTTGGATCCACATGTTTCATGCTATGGTTAGGTTTACCTTAATACTTTTGTTGTAGTTGCGGATGCTTGCAATAGAGGTTAATCATAAGTGGGATGCTTGTTAAAGTAAGAATAGCACCCAAGCACCGGTCCACCCACATATCAAATTATCAAAGTATCGAACGCGAATCATATGAACGTGATGAAAACTAGCTTGACGATATTCCCATGTGTCCTCGGGAGCGCTTTTCCAATTATAAGAGTTTGTTCCGTCTTGTCCTTTTCTACAAAAAGGATTGGGCCACCTTGCTGCACTTTATTTACTTTTGTTACTTGTTGCTCGTTACAATTTATCTTATCACAAAACTATCTGTTACCACTTATTTCAGTACTTGCAGAGAATACCTTGCTGAAAACCGCTTATCATTTCCTTCTGCTCCTCGTTGGGTTCGACACTCTTACTTATCGAAAGGACTACGATAGATCCCCTATACTTGTGGGTCATCATCTGGCTGTCCGGAGACCCCCTAATCCAGGACTCCCTCAGTAGCCCCTGAACCAGGCTTCAATGACGATGAGTCCGGCGCGCAGTATTGTCTTCGGCATTGCAAGGCGGGTTCCTCCTCCGAATACTCCATATAAGATTTTGAACACAAGGATAGCGTCCGGCTCTGCAAAACAATTTCCACATACCACCGTAGAGAGAATAATATTTCCACAAATCTAATCTGCTGACGCATTTTGATAGCACGACGTAAAGTCATGGCTCGGTCATCATCCGAACCGTTTTTCCCCAACCAGCACTTCACATATTGCGAGGCGGTTTTCTTGACATGTCTTGTCGAAGAAGAGATCGTGTCCCCCTTATTACGGGATTCTCATCAATTCGGATGTGTGTAACCCACTCGTGCCCGTCGGTATGACTCCTCGATTTTAGGCGAGTCCAAAACGGTCGCGAGGAGGATGCTTGACATTCACCCTCTTTATAAATAGGCCAAGACCCGTCCCTTCTTCCTCTCGCGCTCAATCGAATCCTTCCCCCGCCTCGAGTTCCAACACCCTAGGCTCCGGTCAGGCGCTTCAGACCTTCAACCATGTACGGATCCAACCTCCAAGGTCGGTGGATGCCTTCGTCTGTCACAGAGGAGGACATCAAGAAGCTGAGAGAGGCCAGATATCTGACCCCGCCCGAGGGCAGGCCATCCCCACTCCCGAACCCAATGAGAGTGTTGTGTACATCTCTCACTTCCTCCAAGGACTAGTCCTTGCTCTGGATCCCTTTGTTAGGGGGTTCATGTTCTATTATGGGCTGGATTTCCACGATCTGGCCCCGGATTCCCTCCTTCACATCTCGTCGTTCATCGTCGTATGTGAGGCCTTCCTCCGCATTACCCCTCACTTTGGCCTGTGGCTCAAGATCTTCAATGTGAAGCCGAAGATGATCGAGGGGCGGCACGCAGAGTGCGGAGGTGCCGAAATAAGAAAAAGCGCTGATGCTCCATGGCTAGAGGGTTCCTTCCCAGAGGTGTCCAGTTTGTGGTGGCGGGAGTGGTTTTATATCACAGCTCCCCAAAGTGCCAAGTGGGTAGCCGCCCCTGCCTTTCGCTCGGCCCCCCACCACAACTGACGTCATGGATCAGCAGGGGGCTGAGCTGGGGTCTAGCAAAGCATGTGGCGATATTGCGGAGCCGCATCCGAGATCTCTTAGAGAGAGATTTCAGCCTGGTTATGGTAATGCAAGTTATGCTAGTTTGTCGAGTCCAGCCTTGCAAACGTTGACCCCTCCGTATGTGGGAATTCAACCCGGAAGGACCACGAACTATTAAGCACTTCCTCGGCATGACGCTCGAAGAGATGTATAAATTGTTTTTCGGACCCCAAATAGAGTGTCCGGACACCACCGAGGATGCGGGTCTAAGCTGCAACCGCCCTAATAACCAAGTAAGTAATCCCATGGCCGAACACGTTGTCCTTTTATTTATCATGACATCATTCTGAAAAGTCGCTCTTTGACCAGGTCTAGATAACAAAGGCAAAGATGATCAGGTGTTCGGCCCCCCTTCCCGAAGGCTTGGACAATCCGGTACTGGACAGAATGCTCGAGCTGACGCCTTATCAGGTGCCCTCGAAGGAAGATAAAGGGGGGAATAAAGAGGCCGAAAGCGAGCCTCACTCGCTACTTGTCCCAACCGGGGGAATGAGCACCTCCGTGAGGGAGGATAACTAGGGAGAAGAATCTGACATTCCCTCTCCCCGAGGAAGGAAGAGGACAACCTCTGAAGGTCCGGAAACAAAGGTTTCCAAACGGGGGAAGAAATCTTCACCAGAGGGTCCTGCCACGGGGAGTACTCTTGTCGCATAGTGTCCACAAGGGAATCAACCCTCTACTGAGCTGTAAGTAATCGAAAAGTACTTAGTAGTGAAAATATCCTACCTTACTTCTGAAGACAATAACCGAAGCTTATATCTTGTAGTTCGGATCGTAGCCCTTCTCGACCGAGTTCGTCTTGGGGGATCTTCTTCCGGAGATGATGGAAAGCGAAACACCTCCCCCTGCCACCCCGCCTCATGAGATGGGCGACCCTAAAGTGTCGTCGCGGAGGGTTTCTCCTGATACGCCAAGGCCAGAGGGTAATCCCTTGGACACCTGGAGTCCTTAGTATTCGGCTCCTAAAGAGAGCAACAGAAAGAGTCCGGAACCGTATAGTGTGCGGTCGGACGCACTGAAGGATCTTCTGGGGCAAGCGGTCATCTCAAAAGCGCATCGTACGCTAATGGGTACGGTAATTGAAAGGATTTCATCCGCTGAAAGCGGATTGCATGAAGCTTTTTATGAGTCTGCTGGGAGGCTTTGAGGTATGTGACACAGTGTATGTTTTTGACCGTACCGCACATGTTAGGTGTGCCCTATGCAGATAGTAGCCCCTGAGACTCTGGTTGCCGTCGAAAATGGCGGCAAATAGAGGATCATAGTCCCAGGTAATAACCAGACCGCCTTTATGTGCAGGTGGCTGAAGGTCCGGTGGCTAGCCGGACTGATGGGTTTGCTGAGCTAAAGCGCCAACTTGATGCCACAGATGCCGACATCGTGCTTGTCAACAAGTGGCTTGACGAGGCACAGGGTAAGTGATTTCTCCGGTGATCAACACATAGTAAGAGGAGCATGATGCCAGTATCTTTGATATGTTGTGACAGCAGATGGAGCTTCCACCGTGGAGACCCTTCAGGCGAAGCTTGCCCGAGCCAAGTAACAAGCAAGGAATAGTGATGCGGCCACTCTAAAGGTGGTCGAAGAGCTGAGGGCCGAACAGTCTGCGCATCGCCAGAGCAAGGAAAGGATAGCCAAGATGGCCATTGAGTTGAAAGATGCCGCTGACAGTTACCAGCTTCTTGAAAAAGAAAGTCGAGCGAGGGAGACGGACCTGGAGACGGCCATGGTAGCAGCCAAGGAAGCCCGCTCCAAAATCAGAACGACGAAGGAGGAGCTGCGTCAAGCTGCGGATATAGTGGCTAGGAAGCCCTTCTTGTTGCGGACTAAGTTCGGAGATCCGAAGTATGCTCCTCTTGATCAACTATGGAGTTCTACAAACGCCTACGTGGATTTGACAGCAAGTGCTGCTGACATGGCCGAGTACTTCAAGGATCAAAAAGATCGCGAAGTGGAAAAGCTGTTCTGGTCACAGTTCCATGCTCCAGTGCGTCCGCTGCTGTTGAATGAGCGAATGGCCGAGTGGGCCGAGCTCCATAGATTGTCCAGACTTGCCATGAGGTCCGTTATGGATCATCTGTGGCTGGGAGGGCCAAAGCCGAATAGTTACTTTAGTTTAGTGCAACAATTCCTTGGTGTTGTGCCGCACATCGATGCTATGAAGAGGTCGGCGTGCATAGAGGGTGCGTGGATGGCCTTTGCCCGTGTCAAGACATACTGGGCAGAGATGGAGGCCACCACTATTGCAACACTGGGTTCGGACGTGGGCCGAGTGGCTGTCGAGCACTACTTTGAAGAAGTTCTTGAAGGCGCTCGTTCGATAGAGGCTCAGTGCTCGAAGAATATTATGTTCTAGTGACATGTACTCCCATGGTAAAAACAATGTTTTATTGAGTTATCAAGGCTGTGTTTATACTTTTTCCTGAAAGCATTATGATGCCTCCTGTGCGGCCGTTTATGTATATATGTATATAACCTAAAAGTTTGCAGTCGTCGGCTTCCGCCCGCACGCATATATGCGGGGGTGTTCGCAAAAAACGTGTATTCACACTTGATCCAACGTCTTGGTCCATTAAGGAGGTGGTAGCGCGGCGAACGAGGGAATCAGACTATATTGCTTTAACACTTTCACTTAGCCATAGGAGTTTGACGGTGGGGCTACTATATAGCCCCTGGTACTTCTGCGCTCGTCTGAATACGGGGCGCGTACGTAGATGACCGGGAAATGGCCCTTCGTTAATGCAGAGGAATCCCGAAGATTCCGCTGAGTCATCGAGTGGCTGACCAGTCTCGCGCTGTATCATGACAGTCAGTTTTCGGCTTTCTCTACTGAGGTGCTCATCCGGATGAACCAGGGCACAATCGCAGTAGTTCTCCTAGTGCTACCTTAGCCGATATAGAGGAACGTAAGGTACCAAAACATGGGAGCCGGGCAAACCCAACATTTGACCAAAGACAAGATTCGGAGCTGATGCATATAAGGCCAAACTTGCGACGCCGAACACTCCCTAAGTTATTCGGTCTTTATAACATATGTCGGGCTGAACAATGCCCTTAATAATAAACCCCGGGTGTCCAGGTACATGCAATATCCTGACGTGGCCACATGCCAATACGTCGGCATCCTTCTCGGTTGTATTGAGTATCCGGAGGATGTGAACAACAAGAGACAGTAAAAAAGGTTTATGCAGGGTCTTAATCTAAAAAGAAACCTTTGAGCGGGTCCCTGCTGCACGTCTGCGCCTGTATCTCCATTGTGCCGTGTCCTGGACGGGTGTAGCACGATTTTCATCTGTAAAAGAGAAGAACTTAGGTGAAAGTTGTTGTGCCGGAAAATTGGTTATTATCAATAAACCATTAAAATTCAAGATAAGTCAAGTCGAGCCGGACTAGCCCTGATTACACGCGGGAAGCCCCTGGTACCGTCTACGAGGGCTTGATCGTCAAACCAATCTCATGTATATGTAGTGGTGCACCGGACTCGTCTAACCGTGTCCGTGGTCTTGACGACCTGTCATTTTTTCTGGTTGGTGAGGCCGTCTAGTGCTCGGCGGCTAAAGCCGTCGCACATTCTTCCACGCGTAGAGAATGCTTACTATTTCCGCTAACTGTGATGGTGCCACTGGACCGGGCATCTTCATCTTGAGAGAAGCGTAATGCGGTATTGCATTAAAATGAGTGAAAGCCGCTCTTCCGAGTAGTGCCTGATAGCCACTTCGGAATGGAGCGATGTAGAAAGTTAACCTTTCGCTTCGGAAGTTGTCGGAAGAATCGAATACAACCTCTAGTAATAGAGAGCCCGTGCAGTGGGCCTCTAGGCCTGTTATTACTCCCTTGAAGGTAGTAGTACGGTGGCTTATTTTTGTCGGGTCTATCCCCATTTTGCGGACTGTGTCCTGATATATCAGATTTAGACCACTGCCACCGTCCATGAGGACTTGTGTGAGATGGTATCCATTTATTATTGGGTCTAACACCTAGGCAGCCAATCCTTTGTGTAGGATGCTTGTCGTGTGATCCCCGTGATCAAAGGTGATCGGGCAGGCCAACCAGGGGTTGAACCTAGGGGTGACGGGCTCTATGGCGCGTGTGTCTCAGAGTGCATGTTTGCTTCTCCTCTTCGTCTCATGGATCATGTTTACTGTTTTAACCTCTGGCAGGAATTTTTTCTGTCCTCCAGTGCTTTGCTGGCGAGGCTCGTCCTCGTCTTCGCTTGGTGTCTCCCACCCCTTGTGTTCGGTGTTTAGCTTACCGGCCTGCTTGAAGACCCAGCATTCTCGGTGGGTGTGATTTGCAGGTTTATCGGGGGTGCCATGAATCTGACATAGTATGTCAAGAATCTTGTTTAGGCCAGACGGTCCGTCTCTGCTGCCTTTGAAAGGCTTTTTCCGCTGACCTGGTCGAGAGCCCCTGAATCCGGCGTTTATCACCGTATTATCTGGGCTATCTTCTTTATTTCGACGCTTTCTGTTATTGCGTCGTGGTTTTCTATTGCCATCCCTGACTTCGGATGTGCTTGGGTCGCTGGTGCTACTGCGGGCTAACCAGCTGTCTTCGCCCGTGCAAAAGCGGGTCATGAGGCTTGTTAGGGCTGCCATTGTTCTCGGTTTTTCTTAGCCGAGGTGTCTGGCGAGCCATTCATCTCGGACGCTGTGTTTGAAAGCTGCTAAGGCTTCATTGTCCGGACAGTCGACGATTTGGTTCTTCTTGGTGAGAAACATGTTCCAAAGCTTTCGGGCGGACTCTCTGGACTGTTGAATTATATGACTTAAACCGTCTCCATCCGGAGGTTGGATGTAGGTCCCTTGAAAATTAGCCCGAAAAGCGTCCTCGAGCTCCTCCCAACTTCCAATTGAGTTTTTGGGGAGGCTATTCAGCCAGTGCCAAGCTGGTCCTTTAAGCTTGAGGGGAAGGTATTTGATTGCGTGGAGATCGTCTCCGCGAGCCATATGGATATGGAGGATAAAGTCCTCAATCCAGACCCCAGGGTCTGTGGTCCCGTCGTACGCCTCTATGTTCACTGGTTTGAATCCTTCTGGGAATTCATGGTCCAGCACCTCATCGGTGAAACATAGGAGGTGTGTGGCACCCCTGTACTTGGATGTGCCATGGCATTCGGACAGTTGTAGTATTCGGTTTTGATTTTGTGACGGAGCGCGCTTCCTAGATCCATAGATGGATCTAGTCGTACCAGATTTTTGGCGCAAGTCCTCACGTAGATCGTGTGTTGACTTATGTGTGACTTTGTTAGCCGCTCTATCATGGTCACAAGGTGGTGGATCCGGCCGGTTGGCTGTTTCATTTTTTGGCGGTGTGGGCTCTAAGGCCTCATTGTCGAATTTAGGTAATATCTTGCGCTTTGGATAGCTCTTCGTGTGGAAACTTCCACCATACTTTGCTTCATTGTCGAGCACTTTGTTCCACCTGCTGTTGAGCGTATTTTGCTATGGCGGGACTTAGAGCGGCGCCACTGACGTTGGCGCTTGGGTTGCTTCTTGGAGGGGCCATCCTCCGTTGTCTCTTCGCCATTGCCTTCTTTGGGTGTATCCACCATGTATATGTTATGTGATGAAGTGGCTATCCGGCGCCCTGTGGGCGCTGGTTCCTGTTCATCTCTTGCATCTTTGTCCATGCCGTCGATGTCTTCAGAGTCGAAGTTGAGCATGTCGGTTAAGTCGTCGATAGTGGCTACTAAGTGGGTGGCGGGTGGGCAGCGAATTTCTTCGTCGTCCGCATCCCATTCTAGCCGGACATAGTTCGGCCAAGGTTCCCCTGACAAGGAGAGAGACCTTAATGAATTTAGCACATCGCCGAAAGGCAAGTGCTGAAAGATATCCACGGAGGTGAACTCCATGATCGGCGCCCAGTTGAATTCGATGGGCACGGATGCAGGCGGCTCGGAGTCCGTGGCCGGAGATGAATCCAGTGGTTCGGCGACACGGCTCTCGTAAGGGGTGAAGTCAGTATACGGCTCCATCGCCACTGAGAGTGCGGCCTCCATGGCGGGGTCTATCCCTCCGTCCTTGGATGGCGCAATTTGCTCCAGATTGAAGGCCGGAGTAGTTGCAGATCCGATCTCCCGAACACTGTCCGACGATAGAGTTACGTCGTGCTCGTCGTGACTGTGCGGCGCACCTGACACGGGCTCGAATCCATCGAAGATCAAGTCTCCGCGGATGTCGGTAGTGTAGTTTAAGTTTCCGAATCTGACCTGATGGCCAGGGGCGTAGCTCTCGATCTGCTCCAGATGGCCAAGCGAATTGGCCCGCAGTGCGAAGCCGCCGAATACAACAATCTGTCCGGGGAGGAAAACCTCACCCTGGACCGCATCTCTACCGATGATCGAAGGAGCCATCGAGCCTTACGGTGACGACATAGTGGAACTCTCAATGAAAGCACCAATGTCGGTGTCAAAACTGGTGGATCTCGGGTAGGGGGTCCCGAACTGTGCGTCTAAGGCAGATGGTAACCAGAGGCAAGGGACATGATGTTTACCCAGGTTTGGGCCCTCTTGATGGAGGTAATACCCTACGTCCTGCTCGATTTTTTCTTGATGATATGAGTATTACAAGAGTTGATCTTCCACGAGATCGTAGAGGCTAAACCCTAGAAGCTAGCCTATGGTATGATTGTATGGTGTCCTATGGACTAACCCTCCTATTTATATAGACACCAGAGGGGGCTAGGGTTACACAGAGTCGGTTACAAGGGAGGAGATCTATATATCTGCATTGCCTAGCTTGCCTTCCACGCCAAGGAGAGTCTCATCCGGACACGGTACGAAGTCTTCAATCTTGTATCTTCATAGTCCAACAGTCCGGCCAAAGGATATAGTCCGGCTGTCCGGAGACCCCCTAATCCAGGACTCCCTCAGCTGGAAATGAGCCCAATAATAAATGGGCCCTGAGAAGGCCGAAAGATAACATGGGTTGGAAACGGCCCAACGGAGTAATGGGCCATTAATGGGTATAAAGTGATACACTTTTCATTACGGGTCAGTTTTACCACGGGCCGTTAATGGTCCAAGTGTTACTAAGGGCCTCATATGGGCCAAAATACGTCATGGGCCATACATGGGCCAAAGTTAAAATGGGCTGGAATTATATTGGATGGCCCAGATGATGCTACTGGGCCTAATTCGGATAGGCCGTCAACGGGCTCTAGGTTAGCGGGCTGTAAATGGGCTATATGCGAACATGCCGTTAACAGGCTTGCCGTGGGTCGGCTCGCCACCTTTTAACCAAGTCAAACGGGACGGCCTTTTCACAGGAATGGGCCTCTGTTGCGTCGTGCCATGTGTCGTCGTATCATAGGCGCTTTGGTTCCAATGAGTGCATGACATCTGTCCCAACGGTGAGCCAACACATGTTTCCTCCAGCCAATGATGATTTTACACGTGGAAAATTCCCATTGGTCGGGGCTGTTAATGGGTTATCAGATCCGAAACCGGACCCGATAGCTTAAGGGCGTTCCGTTACGGTGGATGCCACGTGTGGGTCACCCTTGATGAAAGCACTTCTGTGACGCACAATTTATCATCATGGAAGTGGACACTTCCATGAAGATAATTTTGGTAATGTCATGGAACACTTCTACGACAACATAGGTATCACTATCTTGATTCTGTCATAAATTTGTCATGGATGTACATGCATGACAAAAAACGTGACCTACTGTGACAAACACGTATCATCACGGAAGTGTATTTTTTTGCAGTGAGCAGAAGATTTGTGTCGGGGGCCTGCCAGGGGGCCCACAAGGACGGGGGGCGCGCCCTCCACCCTTGTGGATGGCTGGTGGCCCCCCTCTGGTACTTTCTTTGCCCATTATTTTTATATATTCCAAAAACATGCTCCGTGTAGTTTCAGGACTTTTGGAGTTGTGCAGAATAGGTCTCTAAAATTTCTCCTTTTCTAGTCCGGAATTCCAGCTACCGGCATTCTCTCTCTTCATGTAAACCTTATAAAATAAGAGAGAATAGGCATAAGTATTGTGACATAATGTGTAATAACATCCCATAATGCAATAAATATCAATATAAAAACATGATGCAAATGGAAGTATCAAGAATTTTTATGGAATATATAAGAATTATTGGAGCAAATAAGTACCATAGGGGGCCCATCAGGTGGGCACAACCCGCCTGGGTGGGGTGCCCTAGTGGGTTGTGCCCTCCTCGGCCCAACTCCGGTGCCCCTCTGCTGGTATATAAGTCATTTTCACCTAGAAAGAAAATAAGGGGAAGACTTTCGGGACTAAGCGCCGCCGTCTCGAGGTGGAACTTGGGCAGGATCACTTTTTCCCTCTGGCAGAGCGATTCCGCCGGGGGAACTACCCTCTCGAAGGGGGAAATCATCGTCATCATCATCACCAACAATTCTCCCATCTTGGGGAGGGCAATCTCGATCAACATATTCAACAACACCCAAGGTTGTCAGAATCGTGATTCTGTTATACAATTCTACGACTTTACGATCCAAACTAGCCCCTATGATTCTAGGATTTTAGTTCTTAGAATATACATTTCTACGATCCTGATTGTGAAGATTCTACGATTTGCGATCCTACCATCAAAGCTCCGATCCAATTCAAAATCGCGATTCTGACAACCTTGACAGCACCATCTCCTCTCAAACCCTAGTCCATCTCTTGTGTTCAATCTTTGTACTGGAACCTTAGGTTGGTGCTTGTGGGTGACTGACACATCTCCAACGTATCTATAATTTTTGATTGTTCCATGCTGTTATATTATCAATCTTGGATGTTTTATAATCATTTTTATAGTCATTTTGTATCATTTTTGGTACTAACCTATTACCATAGTGCCAAGTGCCAGTTCCTATTTTTTCCTGTGTTTTTTACATCATAGAAAATCAATATCAGATGGAGTCCAGATGCCACGAAACTTTACGGAGAATTTTTATGGGCCAAAAGGAACACAACGGGCCCTAGCTGTGCCTGGGGGTGCCCCAAGGGGGGCACAACCCACCAGGGCAGGCTAGGAGGCCTAGGCGTGCCCTGGTGGGTTGTGCCCACCTCGGGTGCCCCCCGGACCACCTCTTTGCTCTATAAATACCCCAATATTTACAGAACCCTAGGGGAGTCAACGAAATATTCATCCAGCTGACGCAGAGTCTAGAACCACCAGATCCAATCTAGACACCATCTCGGATGGGGTTCACCACCTCCATTGGTGCCTCTCCGATGATGCGTGAGTAGTTCTTTGTAGACCTTCGGGTCCGTAGTTGGTAGCTATATGGCTTCATTTATATCTCTTGATTCTCAATACAATGGTCTCTTAGAGATCCATATGATGTAACTCTTTTGCGGTGTGTTTGTTGGGATCCGATGAACTTTGAGTTTATGATCAGATCTATCTTTTGATATCCATGAAAGTATTTGAGTTTCTTTGATCCCCTTTATGCATGATTTCTTATATCCTCATATTTCTTCACTGATATTTGGGTTTTGTTTGGCCAACTTGATCTATTTATCTTGTAATGGTAAGAGGTGCTTTGTAGTGGGTTCGATCTTACTGTGCTTGATCCCAGTGAAAGAAAGGGAAACAACACGTATGTATCCTTGCTACTAAGGATAAAACGACGGGGTCTATCTCTACATAGATAGATCTTGTCTACATCATGTCATCATTCTTATTGCATTACTCCGTTTCTCCATGAACTTAATACACTAGATGCATGCTGGATAGCGCTCGATGTGTGGGGTAATAGTAGTAGATGCAGGTAGGAGTCGGTCTACTAATCTTGGACGTGATGCCTATATAATGATCATTGCCTGGATATCGTCATAATTATTTGAAGTTCTATAAATTTCCCAACAGTAATTTGTTCACCCACCGCTTTGCTATTTTTCTCGAGAGAAGCCACTAGTGAAACCTACGGCCCCCGGGTCTTCTTACTCATATTATTTTCCTTTGCGATCTATTCTTATTTGCTTTTATTTTCAGATCTATTAATCCAAAAACCCAAAAATATCTTTCTGCACTCTATTTTATTTGCGATCTATTTATCCAATCTATTATAACCTTTTCCCCGTCACGCACCAATTCCTGGCACCGTTACCCGAAAGGGATTGACAACCCCTTTAACACGTCGGGTTGCAAGGATTTGTTATCTGTGTGCAAGGGTTGTTTATTTTGTGTTGCTTGGTTCTCCTACTGGTTCGATAACCTTGGTTTCATATCTGAGGGAAATACCTACCACCGCTATGCTGCATCATCCCTTCCTCTTTGGGGAAATACCGACGTAGCTTCAAGCGACATCAAAAGGAATTTCTGGTGCCGTTGTCGGGGAGGATCTTCAACATATACTAGGTTCCTAATCACAAATCTCATCTCCTTACAAATTACATTATTTTCCATTTGCCTCTCGTTTTCCTCTCCCCCACTTCACAAAAATTTGTTGTTTTATTCGCCTCTTTTTTCTGTTCGCCGTTTTCTTGCCGGGTCTGTTTTTTAGTGCAATCTTGTTGTGTAGTCATCATGACTCAAGAGAACACCAAGTTATGTGATTTCTCAAATACCAACAACAATGATTTTATCGGCACTCCGCTTGCTCCTCCCGCCACTTGTGAGGAGACTTGTGATATTAATACTGCTTTACTGAATCTTGTTATGAAAGACCAATTTTCCGGTACTCCTAATAAGGATGTCACATCCCATCTTAATACCTTCGTGGAATTATGCGATATGCATAAGAAAAAAGATGTAGACAATGATGTGGTCAATATGAAATTATTTCCGTTTTCCTTGCGTAATTCTGCAAAAATTAGGTTCTCTTCTTTGCCTCGCAATAGTATTGATTCTTGGAATAAGTGCAAAGATGCTTGTATCACTAAGTATTTTCCTCCCGCAAAAATCATTTACCTTAGAACCCAGATCATCAATTTCAAGCAACTTGAACATGAGCATGTTGCACAATCTTGGGAAAGGATGAAAATGATGCTAAGGAATTGCCCAACTCATGGGTTAAATCTTTGAATGACCATACAAAATTTTTATGCGAGGTTGAATTTTGTTTCTCATAATCTTTTAGATTCCGCCGCGGGTGGTACTTTTATGGAAATTACTTTGGGTGAAGCCACCAAATTGCTTGATAATATTATGGCCAATTATTCGCAATGGCATACCGAAAGAGCTCCTACTAGTAAAAAGTTATTTCGGTTGAAGAAATTTCTTCTTTGAGTGAAAAAGTTGATGCTCTTGTGAAATTGGTTGCTAGTAGAAGTGCTCCTATTGATCTTAATGATATGCCTTTGTCTACTTTGATTGAGCAAAATAGTGATGGCATAGATGTGAATTTTATCTCTTGAAATAATTTCAACAATAATGCTTATAGAGGTAATTTTAATCCTAGGCATTTTCCTAGTAATTCCTCTAATAATTATGGTAATTCCTATGGAAATCAATCTTATAATAATACTAGGAACACCTCTGATCTTGAGAATAATATTAAAGAATTTATCAACGCTCAAAAAGCTTTCAACACTTCCATAGAAGAGAATTTGAGTAAGATTGATGATTTGTCTAGAAGTGTTGATAGAATTGCTCATGATGTGGAAAATCTCAAGATGAAATTTTTTGTGCCTAAAGTATATGAATCAATTAAAGCTCTTTATATTTCAATGGATGAAAGTAATAAAAGAACCGCTATGCTTAAAGCTAAAAGAGAATTTTTAGAAAAAAAATTCTAGTGATTTCTTTTGCAAAAGTGATGAAGATCTTAAAATGATTGGTGTTTGTTCTATTGATTCCTTGTTTACTAAAGCAAATATTGATGAAAAAGGGACTGGAGAAGATTCAACTTTAGGTAGAAGGTGTCCCAATATTTCGGAGGGTGAAATTCTTGTTGAAAAAATTGATGAAAGTGGGTTTGGAGAGGTCAAAACTTTAGCTAGTGATGTGCCCACTCTTTTGGATTACAAAGACTTCAATTATGCTAGTTGCTCTTTGATTGATTGTATTTCTTTATTGCAATCCATGATAAATTCACCCCATGCTCATGAAAAAAATAAAGCTTTTACTAAACATATTGTTGATGCTATAATGAAAGCTCTTGAAGAAAAACTGGAATTAGAAGTTTCAATTCCTAAAAAATTGCATGATGAATGGGAACCAACTATCAAAGTCGAGATTAAAAATTATGAGTGTTTTGATTTGTGTGACTTGGGTGCTAGTGTTTCTACAATTCCGAAATCTTTATGTGATGTGCTTGGTTTTACTAATCTTGAAGAATGTTCTTTGAATTTGCACATGGCGGATTCTACTATTAAAAATCCTATGGGAAGAATTAATGATGTTATTATTCTTGCAAATAGGAATTATGTGCCCATAGATTTTATTGTTGTTGATATTGATTGCAATCCGTCTTGTTCAATTATTCTTGGTAGACCGTTTTTGCGCACTATCGGTGCCGCGATTTATATGAAAGAAGGCAACATTAAGTTCCAATTTCCTTTGAGGAAGGGTATGGAACACTTTCCTCGAACTAGAATTAAGCCACCTTATGAATCAATCATGAGGGCATCTTATGGATCTCGAACCAAAGATGACAAAACTTAGATCCTTGCTTTATGCCTAGCTAAGTGCGTAAAACTATAACGTTTGTTGGGAGGCAACCCAATGAATAAATTTTATTTTTGCTTTTTGTTTCCTGTTTTTGTCTGTTAGCACAATTATGCTGCTGTTATGATTGTATTTCTTATGTTTTAATTAGTGTTTGTGCCAAGTAAAGCCTTTAGGATCTTCTTGGGTGATAGTTGTTTGATCTTGCTGAAAAAAGTATAAACTTTTATGCTCACGAGATTAATTTTCATATTTTACCAGAGAGCGATAAAATACCTATTCCACTTGCAGTATATCAATATACAAATTGCTCGGGTCTTTCTAATTTTTCAGTATTTTTGGAGTTACAGAAGTATTCGGAATAGTCAGATTGCTACAGACTGTTCTGTTTTGACAGATTTTGTTTTCTTTGTGTTGTGTGCTTATTTTAATGGATCTATGGTTTTCTTTGATGAGTTTTTGCCATAGAAAAGTTGGAATACAGTAGATATAATACAAGAACAAAATATGAATTGGTTTGATACAACACTTATAGTAGTGATTTATTATTCTTATACTAACGGATCTCACGAAGGTTTTGTTGAGTTTTGTGTGATTGAAGTTTTCAAGTTTTGGTTTATCTTACGATGGATGAAGGAAAGATGGAAGAGCCTAAGCTTGGGGATGCCCCGGCATCCCAAGCTATTATCCAAAAATGAGCAACCAACTAAGCTTGGGGCTGCCCCCAGTGGCATCCCCGCTTTCTTCCAACGATCATTGGTATTTTACTTGAAACTATATTTTTATTCGTCACATGATATGTGTTTTTATTGGAGCGTCTTGTATGATATGAGTCTTTTCTTGTTTTATTTTGTGTTTTAAGTCATCAATCCTTGTTGGACACACTTATTTGAGAGAGCCAAAATTATGTCATGACTTGTTAGAGTTGCTCTCTATGCTTCACTTAAATTTTTGTCAGCAATGGACTTGCTCTAGTGCTTCACTTATATCTTTTTTGAGCATGGTGTGCTTTAGTATTTTTGAATAAATGCTCTCTTGCTTCACTTAGATCTATTTGAGAGTTAGTAAAATTTTCAAGAAATTCTCTCTTGCTTCACTTAAATTAATTTGAGAGAAAGAAAATATATTATGACCATGATCTTCACTTATATTTGTTGGAGCTTGTCAAAAGCAACACATGAAAAATATTCCGAAAGTGATAGATATCCAAGAAAGATATAATAAAAACTTTCATGAGGATCATTGGACAAAATAAACTTGATTCTTAGTAATAGTTTTGAGATATGATGATGTGATATGCGAGTCAGCTTGATGAGTAATTATGCTTTAGTAAGAATATTGGTGTTAAGGTTTGTGATTCCCTATGAAAGTACGAAAGTCAATAGTCATGCAATGAAATTATGTCCTACTTGTGGTGCATTATTCGGTGTTATTTATGCTTAATGCTTGCTTATGAGATTATTCGTTTCTTAGTTGGTCGCTTCCCAATCTTTTGCTAGCCTTCATTTTGCACTAAGTATGATCACTACTTGTGCATCCAAAAACCTTTAACTCAGTTTTCCCACCCGAGTCCACTATATCTACCTATATGCGGTATTCTTTTTGCCGTTCTAAGAAAATTTGCATGTGCCATCTCCAATTTTCAAAATAAACTTCTCTTTTGTGTGTTTGTTCCACTCAAGGAGCGGTGAGGGGTGGCTAATATTCTCCATGCTAGATGTGTTATTCTCAAGAAGAGTGTTTATTCACTTGTCATTGCACGAGAGCAAGGCAAAGGTATTAGGGATGCCCAATCCCGAAATGCAAAAAAAATGAATTTATTTTATGTTGTCAAATAATAAATTCCTTGGAAAGTGTTGGTATGGGGGGCACCCATGGATACAGTTAGCCATGGAAAGTGAAAGTATGGTGGAAAAAGGAATAAACTTTATTTTCTATTTGGGAACCGCCTATCATATATCTATGCATGGAAAGTATTGGGAACTCTAAGTCATTTTCGTTGGTGGGATGGATACACCTCTCAAAATGTTTTTATCTCTAAGTTTTTTGCTTTGAGCTTTGGCACCTCTACAAATCCCTACTTCCGTCTGCGAAGGGTCTTTATTTTACTTTATGCAATTTTTATTTTTGAATTTGAGTCTCCATCTTCTTTTATAAAAGCACCAACTAGGAGGCAATATGATCATACTTAAGTATTGGGTGTAGCTAATATGTGAGTGTGTTTCATGAATGGATCAATGTTTGAGCATGATGGACTAGGGATAACTTATCTTAGCGTTAATATTTTGAAAGACATGGTTGCTTGTTGATATGCTTGAGTATCTAAATTATCATGTCGAAACTAGACTATTGCTTTAAACAACTGAAAGTCCAATTGTCCATGCTATAAAGAAAATAATATGATATGACATGATAGGCAGCATTCCACATCAAAAATTCTATTTTTATCACTTACCTACACGAGGACGAGTAGGAGTTAAGCTTGGGGATGGTGATACGTATCCAAGGTATCTATAATTTTTTATTGTTCCATGTTGTTATATTATCAATCTTGGATGTTTTATAATCATTTTATATGATTTTTTTGTACTAACCTATTGACGTAGTTCCAAGGGCCAGTTCCTGTTTTTTCTGTGTTTTTTACATCACAGAAAATCAATATCAGACGGAGTCCAAATGCCACTAAACTTTACGGAGAATTTTTATGGGCTAAAGGAACACAATGGGCCCTGGTTGCACCTGGGGGGTGCCCCGAGGGGGGCACAACGCACCAGGGAGCACCAGGAGGCCCAGGCGCGCCCTGGTGGGTTGTGCCCACCTCGGGTGCCCCCGGACTGCATCTTTGCTCTATAAATACCCCAATATTTCCAGAACCCTAGGGGAGCTGACAAAATATTCATCCAGCTGCCGCAGAGTCCAGAACCACCAGATCCAATCTAGACACCATCTCGGATGGGGTTCACCACCTCCATTGGTGCCTCTCCGGTGATGCGTGAGTAGTTCTTTGTAGACCTTTGGGTCCGTAGTTAGTAGCTAGATGGCTTCATCTCTCTCTCTCTCTCTCTCTCTCTCTCTTGATTTTCAATACAATGGTCTCTTGGATATCCATATGATGTAACTCTTTTGCGGTGTGTTTGTTGGGATCCGATGAACTTTGAGTTTATGATCAGATCTATCTTTTTATATCCATGAAAGTATTTGAGTTTCTTTGATATCTTTTATGCATGATTGCTTATAGCTTCGTATTTCTTCTCCGATATTTGGTTTTTTTGGCTAACTTGATCTATTTATCTTGCAATGGGAAGGGGTGCTTTGTACTGGGTTCGATCTTACAGTACTTGATCCCGGTGAGAGAAAGGGAAAGGACACGTATGTATCGTTGCTACTAAGGATAAAATGATGGGGTCTATCTCTACATAGATAGAACTTGTCTACATTGTGTCATCGTTCTTATTGCATTACTCCGTTTCTCCATGAAATTAATACACTAGATGCATACTGGATAGCGGTCAATCTGTGGAGTAATAGTAGTAGATGCAGGCAGGAGTCGGTCTACTAATCTTGGACGTGATGCCTATATAATGTTCATTTCCTGGATATCGTCATAATTATTTGAAGTTCTATCAATTGCCCAACAGTAATTTGTTCACCCACCGCTTTGCTATTTTTCTCGGGAGAAGCCACTAGTGAAACCTATGCCCCCTGGTCTTCTTTCCCATATTATTTGCCTTTGCGATCTATTTTTATTTGCTTTTATTTTTAGATCTATTAATCCAAAAACCCACAAATATATGTCTACACTTTATTTTATTCATGATCTATTTATCCAATCTATTATAACCCTTTTCTCATCACACACCAATTTCTGGCACCGTTCCTCGAAAGGATTGACAACCCCTTTAACACGTTGGGTTGCGAGGATTTGTTATTTGTGTGCAAGGGTTGTCTACGTTGTGTTGCTTGGTTCTCCTACTAGTTCGATAACCTTGGTTTCATATCTGAGGGAAATACCTACCACCACTGTGATGCATCATCCCTTCCTCTTTGGGGAAATACCGACGTAGCTTCAAGCGACATCAGTGACTAGTAGCGTTGATTACATCTTGTAGTTGATTACTATATGGTTTATTTGGTGGAAGATTATATGTTCTCTTCCATTATACTATTTAATACCCCTATGATATTGAGCATGATTATCATTTGTGAGTAGTTACTTTTGTTCTTGAGGTCACGGGAGAAATCTTGTTGCAAGTAATCATGAGAACTTGATATGTGTTCGATATTTTGATGGTACGTATGTTGTGATTCCCTTACTGGTGTCATGTGAACGTCGACTACATGGCACTTCACCATATTTGGGCCTAAGGGAATGCATTGTGGAGTAGTTATTGGATGATGGGTTGCGAGAGTTATAGAAGCTTAAACCCTATTTTTTGCGCTATTTCGTAAGGGACCAATTTGGATCCAAAAGTTTAATGCTATGGTTAGATTTTATCTTAATACTTTTCTCGTAGTTGCGGATGCTTGCGAGGGGGTTAATCATTAGTAGGAGGTTTGTTCAATTAAGAACAACACCTAAGCAACGGTCCACCCACATATCAAATTATCAAAGTAGCGAACACAAATCAAACCAACATGATGAAACTGACTAGATGAAATTCCCGTGTACCCTCAAGAACGCTTTGCTTATCATAAGAGACCGTTTTGGCCTGTCCTTTGCCTCAAAAGGATTGGGCTACCTTGCTGCACTTTTGTTACCATTACCATTACTTTCTCGTTACAAATTATCTTTCTATCAAACTACTCGTTACTTATAATTTCAGTGCTTGCAGAGAATACCTTGCTGAAAACTACTTGTCATTTCCGTCTGCTCCCCGCTAGGTACGACATGCTTACTTATCAAAAGGACTATGATTGATCCCTATACTTGTGGTTCATCAGGTTTTCCTAGTTTTTCCGGTCTCATGGTGCTTGGAGGGAGACCAGATTATAGGTTTGGTAGCCATACTATCAAGAGGGACTTTCAGGCGAGTAGCTTGATCACGTCGCATAAAGAGAGCTCAAACCTTTGCATAATTTGCATCATTATTTCTCGTCGATCTTTGGTGGTTCTCCATGGGAGGACCTTGGGCTTTTCCATAGCTTTAAAATGAGCCCAAGATTATCGAATTCAGAGTTTGTATGCCAAAGTTATGCATGTTTTAGTGGGCTGCTCCAGGCTGTCCTGGGTACCCTGTGGGCACGGGGTTTTGACCCTGTGGGCACGGGGTCTCAACCCACATGGGCATAGGGTGCCTAGGAAGTGTCCGTTGGAGCCCCAACGGCTAGTTTTGGAAGTTGGCTATAAAAGTGCCCTTCCTCCCCACCGCTTTGGGGGTTGTTCATACACTTTCAAAACATAATTTTTGAGCATCATACCACCTCTCCAAAACCCCTATCTCCCCTCTATGTGAAGGGGGATTTTTGGATGGATCTTGGAGTCATTTGTTGATTTCCTCTATTGCATCCCCTCTCTTCAATCTCCTACTGTCGAGAGTGCATCTTGTGAGATTGAGAGACTGAGTTGACCATTTGTTGCTTGACCTTATATTGCATTTGTTACATTGGTTTGAGCTCCCCGCATCTATTTGTTTGAGTGAGAGCCCATGAGTTTATTACTCTTGGAGGCTTTTGCCTCCTGGACGGTTTGGTAATATATTGAAGAGTTTTTTAAGAGGCCTAGGTGGCCAAGGTTCCTTCGGAAGCTTCCTTTTGTGGTGTGCTCCGGGGAAGGGTGTGAAGTGGCCTAGGTGGTAAAGTTCCTCTGGAAGCTTCCATGTTTGTGGTGTGCTCCGGAGAAGATTGTAAAGGTGTGGTGGTTGCCTTCAAGACCAACCCCGAGTGAATCGAGGCTCATCCGTTGGGGGTGACTCGAAAGGGAGAATACGGTGAGTCACTTGGTGACGCCCCGGAGCTTTGGCTTCGGCACCTCTCTAATGGAGATTAGCACTCTCACGAGTGTGAACTTCGAGATAAATCCGCGTCCTCGACCCACTTGTGGTTATCTCATACCCACACCCTTTACTTTCCGCAATTCATACTTGCTCATATTGATATATCTTGTGCTAGTTGAATTGCTTAGTTGTTCCTACATTTCCATATCTTGTGATATAGTTTGTGCTTGCTAGTTTGCTTAAGTGCCTATCTTGTTTAGCATAGGTTGTTGGTGCACTTAGTTGATCCTAGCATATTTAGGATTTGTGCTTGAAAAGTATCTATTAGTTTAAGTCCACATTAGGATCAAGCCAAATCCGTAAAAGTTTTAAAACCATATTCACCCCCCCCCCTCTAGTCATCATCTAGATCCTTTCACCAACAAAAGAAAAAATGTTCGATGATTTAAGACATTACTTTTTGGATGACCCACATCTTTATAAAGAAGGAGTAGATGGTATTATTAGACGTTGTGTACCTGAGCATGAACATGAACAAATCCTACGGAAATGTCATTTTAAACCTTACGGAGGACATCATGCGGGAGATAGAATTGCTCACAAGGTATTGCAATCTGGCTTTTATTAGCCTACTCTCTTCAAGAATGCCCGTAAGTTTGTTTTACATTGTGATGAATGGCAAAGAATTGGTAATATTGGTAAGCGTCAGGAAATGGCTATGAATTATTCTCTTGTTGTTGAACCATTTGATGTCTGGGGTTTCGATTACATGGGGCCTTTTCCTTCCTCTAATGGGTATACACATATTTTTGTTGTTGTTGATTACGTTACTAAGTGGGTAGAAGCTATTCCAACTAGTAGTGCTGATCACAACACCTCTAATAAAATGCTTAAGTAAGTTATTTTCCTAAGGTTTGGAGTCCCTAGATATTTAATGACCGATGGTGCTTCACACTTTATTCATGGTACTTTCTGCAAAATGCTTGCTAAGTATGATGTTAACCATGTAATTGCATTCCCCTATCATCCTCAATCTAGTGGTCAAGTTGAACTTATAATATATAAATAAACCTAATATTACAAAAGACTGTCAATAGGTCCCGAAAAAGAATTGGTCTAAGAAATTAGATGATGCAGTTTGGACCTACAGAACAACTTATAAAAATGCTATGGGTATGTCTCCTTAAAATGGTTTATGGAAAAGCTTGTCATTTACCTCTTGAGTTAGAACATAAAGCATATTGGGCAATTAAAGAACTTAATTATGATTTCAAACTTGCCGGTGAAAAGAGGTTATTTGATATTAGCTCACTAGATGCATGGAGAACCCAAGCTAATGAAAATGCCAAATTATTTAAAGAAAAAGTTAAAAGATGGCATGATAAAATAATCCAAAAACGGGAATTCAAAGTTGGGGAATATGTTCTTTTGTACAACTCTCGTTTTAGATTCTTTCTAGGAAAACTTCTTTCAAAATGTGAAGGACCGTATATTATCGAAGAGCTCTATTGCTCTAGAGCTATCAAAATTAATAATACCGAAGGTACTAACCGGAAGGTGGCCAATGGGCAAATAATTAAACACTATATCTCAAGTACACCTATTAATGTTGAAAGCAATATTATTCAAACCATGACACCAGAGGAGCACATAAAATAAACATTCTGGAACACTCCAGAATCCTGAAAAAGAGGAGGTACGTGATACGGTAAGTAAACGGACTCCGAAAAATCCAAAAAATATTTTCTGCCAGTTTTGGAATATTACAAAAATTTGGAAAATAAGAAATAACCAGGAAGGCAACCGAAGAGGGCATAAGACACCAGGGCGCGCCTGCCTTGCCTAGTGCACCCAGGTGGGTTGCGCCCACCTCGGGAACCTTCCCGACTCTGTTTTCCTTCCGTTTTGCTTGTTTCCCAAGATAAAAAACTTTATATACCCCCCGAACGTATTGACCACTGTATCGCAAATAAATCCTCTATTCTTGTTTCTTGTTGTTTTCTGTCAGATCTAGATCGCTATGGCCGCATCAAGTTCCTCTAAGGACAAGTTCTTGAGATGCGTCAGGGGATGCTCCACATTCCGGATGTTCAAGGGCCCAAGAAGATGGGAACCGTGGAGGCCAGTCTTGAAGCTATGGAGCAAGACGTCTTCAAGTGAAAGTGGATGGTGGAGTGCGGACTCAGTACCAATCACCTAATGATTACGGATTTCACCCATCATCACAAGGTGAATGACCGATCCATGAAGGACATCATCTTCACCCTCAACGAGCAAGTCAACTTTCTGCAAAGCCAAATCTATGATCTCCAAAATCAAGTCTTTGAATATGAGGCAAGATTTAAAGGTATGAGTTTGGCTGCCAGTTGTAGGACTCGCGAGGCTCGTGCTTCCTCTTATGATGGCGAGCCGCTTCCATGGAAGCCGGACGATAAGCTTGCCACTACCTCATCACCACCACCATCATCATCTTCAACACCCGAGGAGACTTGAGCAACGGGTATGGGCACTCCCCTTGGCTTGTGCCAATCTTGGGGGAGGTGACCCGGTATCGTATCACCACCACTTTCTTTGCCTTTACCTATCTTAGTTTGATCTTTAGTTATCTTAAGAATTCGTTGAATAAAAGATTAGTTCGATTTATTTTCGAGTGCCTGGCCTATCTATCTATGTAATCGTGTGTGAGATATAATAAAGAGCTATTTGAGTTTGGTTTCTTTACCTTTTTGTTTCAATAAAAAGAAAAGGAAATAATGAAAAAGATCATATGCTAATCTTATGTTAAGTAATGACATCACATAAGGAAAAGTATAAGTGGTAAAAAAAATTAAAGTTGGCAAACATAGCATTGGTCAATGAACCAATTCATGACAGAATTAATAAGGGAAGAGAACATTCACATGCAAATACACTATCTTGGACATCTTTTATGATTGTGAGCCCCCATCAAAATATTATATGCCAAAATTGTTGATGTTGGACAAGGAAGACAACGTAATGATTTATATTTGTTCATATTCACATAGAATTTATACTGTCATAGATCCTTTAACATGCGGTCTTGCTCAATATCTTTGCTAGCCAAAAATTCTGCACTAAGTAGAGATACTACTTGTGCGTCCAAAAACCTTTAAACCCAAAATCTTATTTTGAGAGTACACCATACCTACCTATGTATTGAGTAAGATCCTTCAAGTAAGTTCTCATCGGTGTAAAAAGGCAATAAAAATTGCTTCTAAATGTGTTGGATCATTTAGTGTAAGAGAAAATTGAGCGTTGTACGAACTTGTGATGGATAAGTAATAAAAGCGTAGACTGCATAATAAAGGTTGCTATCATAAGGGGCAATATAACGTGACGTTATTTTGCACTAAGAGATTGAGCATACAAACCGAAAAGCGCATGACAACCTCTTCTTCCCTCTACGAAGGGTCTATCTTTAACTTTTATGTATTTACTTTTATGCAAGAGTCAAAGTATTCTTCCCTATTCCTTTTTATTTTCTCTTTTTGCAAGCATCATGTGGTGAGGAAAGATCTAGGCACATATATGCAGTTGGATATGAGTGAGAATGAGTTATTATTGTTGACATCACCCTTGAGGTAAATAAGTTGGGAGGAAAAACTATAAGCCCCTATATTTCTGTGTGTCTGATTGAAACTTTTTTCTCATGTGTATGCGGTGAGTGTTAGCAATCATAGAAGACTAAATGATGGTTGAGTATGTGAGCTTGCCAAAAGGCTCCGATACGAGACCCTTCCTGAAAAGATAATAAATTGTAGTTGCAAAGTTGACTGAGAACATAGTTTGTTGGTTTTCAATAGAGTTTATGCTTGTGATGAATTGTTACTTGTTCATGAGAAGTTATATGATAAAGTTATGTGATAAAGTTCTATGAGAAAGTTTGTTGTTGGTACAATAATAAGCATGATGCTTCTATGCCCATATTTTGTGTTTATCAAAACCTCTCTCTCTAAGCATGTGGGCATGTTTTTCGATATCGATTTTTCGCTTGAGGACAAGTGAGGTCTAAGCTTGGGGGAGTTGATACGTTCATTTTGCATCATGTTTTCCTACCATTATTTATAATGTTTTTATGCATAATAATGCTTTATGGGGTAATTATAATGCCTTTTCTCTCATAATATGCCAGGTTTATACAAAGAGGTTGAATACCGTCAGTCGGAATTCTGGACCTGAAAAACCTACGTCTGGGCACCTATTTACGGACAATTATTTTGGAATATATGAAAATACTGGAGCAAATAACTACTGTAGGGGGCCACCTGGTGAGCACAAGACACCAGGGCGTGCCAGGCCCCCCAGACGCGCCCTGGTGGGTTGTGCACAGTCCAGCCCACCTTCGGTGCCCATCTTCTGGTATATTGGTCATTTTGACCTAGAAAAATAAGGAGAGTACTTTCAGGATGGAGCACCGCCGTCTCGAGGCGGAACTTGGGCATGAGCACTTTTGCCCTCTAGAGAAGTGATTCCGCCTAGGGAACTTCCCTCCCAAAGGGGAAATCGAAGCCATCGTCATCACCAACAACCCTCACATCTTTGAGAGGCCAATCTCCATCAACATCTTCAACAGCACCATCTCCTCTCAAACCGTAGTTCATCTCTTGTGTTCAATATTTGTACAGGAACCTCAGATTGGTACATGTGGGTGACTAGTACTGCCGATTACTGTTGGGGAACGCAGTATTTCAAAAAATTTACCTACGATCACGCAAGATCTATCTAGGAGATGCATAGCAACGAGAGAGGAGAGTGTGTCTGCATACCCTTGTAGACCGAAAGCGGAAGCGTTTAGTAACGCAGTTGATGTAGTCGAACGTCTTCGCGATCCAACCGATCAAGTACCGAATGCACGTCACCTCCACGATCTGCACACATTCAGCTCAGTGACGTCCCTCGAACTCTTGATCTAGTTCAGGCTGAGGGAGAGTTTCGTTAGCACGACGACATGGTGACGGTGATGATGAATTTACCAGTGCAGGGCTTCACCTAAGCACTACGACGATATGACCAAGGTGTGAAACTTTGGAGGGGGGCACCGCACACGGGTAAATACAAACTTATGTGTCTATGGGGTGCCCCCCTCCCACGTATATAAAGGGGGAGGGAGGAGGAGGCCAGCCAAGGGTGGCGCACCCAAGGGGGGAGTCCTACTCCAAGTAGGATTCGCCCCCCCCCTTTCCTACTTCCACAAGGAGAAGGGGGAAGGAGTAGGAGAAGACAAGGAAAGGGGGCCGGCCCCCTAGCCCTAGTTGAATTTGATTTGTGCTAGGGGGGCGCGCGCCACTCCTTGGTCTGCCTCCTCTCTTCCACCACTAGGCCCATGAGGCCCAATAACTTCCCGAGGGGGGGGGGGGGTTCCGGTAACCCCCGGTACTCCGAAACGACCCGAACCATTCCGGTGTCTGAATGTAACCTTACAATATATGAATCTTTATGTCTCGACCATTTCGAGACTCCTCGTCACATCCGTGATCTCATCCGGGACTCCAAACAAACCTTCGGTCATCAAGTCACATAAACTCATAATACAAATCATCATCGACCGTAAGCGTGCAGACCCTATGGGTTCAAGAACTATGTAGACATGACCGAGACACATCTCCGGTCAATAACCAATAGTGGAACTTGGATGCTCATATTGGTTCCTACATATTCTACGAAGATCTTTATCGGTCAAACCGCATAACAACATACGTTGTTCCCTTTGTCATCGGTATGTTACTTGCCCGAGATTCGATCGTCCGTATCATCATACCTAGTTCAATCTCGTTACCGGAAAGTCTTTTTACTCATTCCGTAATGCATCATCCCGCAACTAACTCATTAATCACATTGATTGCAAGGCTCATAGTGATGTGCATTAGTGAGAGGGCCCAGAGATACCTCTCCGACAATCGGAGTGACAAATCCTATTCTCGATCAATGCCAAGTCAACAAACACCATCGGAGACACCTATAGAGCATATTTATAATCACCCAGTTATGTTGTGACGTTTGATAGCACACTAAGTGTTCCTCCGGTATTCGGGAGTTGCATAATCTCATAGTTATAGGAACATGTATAAGTCCTGAAGAAAGCAATAGCAATAAACTAAACGATCATAGTGCTAAGCTAACGAATGGGTCTTGTCCATCACATCATTCTCTAATGATGTGATCCCATTCATCAAATGACAACACATGTCTATGGCTAGGAAACTTAACCATCTTTGATTAATGAGCTAGTCAAGTAGAGGCATACTAGGGACACTCTGTTTGCCTATGTATTCACACATGTACTAAGTTTCCGGTTAATAAAATTCTAGCATGAATTATAAATATTTATCATGATATAAGGAAATATAAATAACAACTTTATTATTGCCTCTAGGGCATATTTCCTTCAGTCTCCCACTTGCACTAGAATCAATAATCTAGATTACATAGTAATGATTCTAACACCCATGGAGTCTTGGTGTTGATCATGTTTTTCTCGTGAGAGAGGTTTAGTCAACGGGTCTGAAACATTCAGATCCGTATGTATCTTGCAAATCTCTATGTGTCCCGCCTTGACTTGATCGCGGATGGAATTGAAGTGTCTCTTGATGTGCTTGGTTCTCTTGTGAAATCTGGATTCCTTTGCCAAGGTAATTGCACCAGTATTGTCACAAAAGATTTTCATTGGACCCGATGCACTTGGTATTACACCCAGATTGGATATGAACTCCTTCATCCAGACTCCTTCATTTGCTGCTTCCGAAGCAGCTATGTATTCTGCTTCACACGTAGATCCCGCCACGACGCTTTGCTTAAAACTGCACCAACTGACAGCTCCACCATTCAAAAAAATACGTATCCGATTTGTGACTTAGAGTCATCCGGACCAGTGTCAAAGCTTGCATCGACGTAACCGTTTACGACAAGCTCTTTGTCACCTCTATGAATGATAAACATATCCTTAGTCCTTTTCAAGTATTTCAGGATGTTCTTGACCGCCGTCTAGTGATCCACTCCTGGATTACTTTGGTACCTCCCTGCTAAACTAATAGCAAGGCTCATATCAGGTCTGGTACACAGCATTCCATACATGATAGAACCTATGGTTGAGGCATAGGGAATGACTTTCATTTTCTCTCTATCTTCTGCAGTGGTCGAGCACTAAGTCGGACTCAACTTTACACCTTGTAACACAGGCAAGAACCCGTTCTTTGACTAATCCATTTTGAACTTCTTCAAAACTTTGTCAACGTATGTGCTTTGGGAAAGTCCAATTAAGCGTCTTGATGTATCTCTATAGATCTTGATGCCCAATATATAAGCAGCTTCACCGAGGTCTTTCATTGAAAAATTCTTATTCAAGTATCCTTTTGTGCCATTCAGAAATTCAGTATCATTTGCGATCAACAATATGTCATCCACATATAATATCAGGAATGCTACAGAGCTCCCACTCACTTTCTTGTAAATACAGGTTTGTCCAAAAGTCTATATAAAACTGAAGGAAATATGCCCTGGAGGCAATAATAAATTTGTTATTTATACTTCCTTATATCATGATAAATGTTTATTATTCATGCTAGAATTGTATTAACCGGAAACTTAGTGCTTGAATACATAGACCAACAGAGTGTCACTAGTATGCCTCTACTTGACTAGCTCGTTGAATCAATGATGGTTATGTTTCCTGACCATAGACAAGAGTTGTCACCTGATTAACGGGATCACATCATTAGAGAATGATGTGATTGACTTGACCCATCCGTTAGATTAGCATGATGATCGTTTAATTTGTTGCTATTGCTTTCTCCGTAACTTATATATGTTCCTATGACTATGAGATCATGCAACTCCCGAATACTGGAGGAACACTTAGTGTGCTATCAAACATCACGATGTAGCTGGGTGACTATAAAGATGCTCTATAGGTGTCTCCGATGGTGTTTGTTGAGTTGGCATAGATCGAGATTAGGATCTGTCACTCTGAATATTGGAGAGGTATCATAGGGCCCTCTCGGTAATGCACATCACTATAAGCCTTGCAAGCAATGTGACTAATGAGTTAGTTGCGGGATGATGCATTACGGAACGAGTAAAGAGACTTGCCACTAATGAGATTGAACTAGGTATTGAGATACTGACGATCGAATCTCGGCAAGTAACATACTGATGTCAAAGGGAACAACGTATGTCGTTATGCGGTTTGACCGATAAAGATCTTCGTAGCATTTTTGGGAGCCAATATGAACATCCAGGTTCCGCTATTGGTTATTGACCAGAGACATCTCTCGGTCATGTCTACATAGTTCTCGAACCCGTAGGGTTCGCATGCTTAACATTCAATGACGATTGGTATTATGAGTTTATGTGTTTTGTTGTACCGAAGGTAGTTCACAGTCCCGGATATGATCACAGACATGACGAGGAGTCTCGAAATGGTCGAGACATAAGTATTAATATATTGGACGGCTATATTCGGAAACCGGAAGTGTTTCGGGTGATTTCGGAAAAAACCGGAGTGCCGGGGGGTTATCGGAACCCCCTGGGGAAAGATTGGGCCTACATGGGCCATAGGGAAGAGGGGAGGCAGCCCACAAGGGGCAGCCGCGCCCCCTCCCTATAGGGAGTCCGAATTGGACTAGGGAGGGGGGCGCCCCCCCCTTTCCTTCTCCTCTTCCTCTCCTTTCCTTCTTTCCCCTTCTCCTCCTAGTAGGACTAGGAAAGGAGGAATCCTACTCCTACTAGGAGGAGGATTCCTCCTCCCTTGGCGCGCCCCTAGGGTCGGTCGGCCTCCCCCTCGCTCCTTTATATACGGGGGCAGGGGGCACCCTAGAACACACAAGTTGATTGCTTTTAGCTGTGTGCGGTGGCCCCCTCCACCATAATACACCTTGGTCATATTGTCGAAGTGCTTAGGCGAAGCCCTGCGCCGGTAGCTTCATCATCACCGTCATCATGCCGTCGTGCTGACGAAGCTCTCCCTCGACAGTCAGCTAGATCAAGAGTTCGTGGGACGTCACTGAGCTGAACGTGCGCAGATCGCGGAGGTGTCGTACTTTTGGTACTAGGATCGGTCGGACCGTGAAGACGTACGACTTCATCAACCGCGTTGTCATAGGGTGCGTGGACAACACTCTTCCCTCTCGCTGCTATGCATTGATACGTCTCCAACATATCTATGATATTTGATTGTTCCATGCTATTATATTATCTGTTTTGGATGTTAATGGGCTTTATTTTACACTTTTATATTATTTTTGGGACTAACCTATTAACCGGAGGCCCAACCCAAATTGCTGTTTTTTTGTCTATTTCGGTGTTTCGCAGAAAAAGAATATCAAACGGAGTCCAAATGGAATGAAACCTTCGGGAGCGTGATTTTTGGAACAAACGTGACCCAGAGGACTTGGAGTGGACGTCAAGCAATCAACAAGGAGGCCACGAGGCAGGGGGCGCACCTACCCCCTGGGCGTGCCCTCCCCCCTCGTGGGCCCCTCATGGCTCAACCGACCTACTTCTTCCTCCTATATATGTTCACATACCCCGAAAACATCTAGGAGAACCACCAAACCCTATTTCCACCGCCGCAACCTTCTGTACCCAAGAGATCCCATCTTGGCGCCTTTTCCGGAGCTCCGCCGGAGGGGCCGTTGATCAGAGATGGCCTCTACATCAACTCCATGGCCTCTCCGATGATGTGTGAGTAGTTTACCTCAGACCTTCGGGTCCATAGTTATTAGCTAGACCTTTGGATCTCAATACAAAGTTCTCCTCGATTCTCTTGGAGATCTATTTGATGTAACTCTTTTTGCGGTGTGTTTGTCGAGATCCGATGAATTGTGGGTTTATGATCAAGATTATCTATGAACAATATTTGAATCTTCTCTGAATTCTTTTATGTATGATTGGTTATCTTTGCAAGTCTCTTTGAATTATCAGTTTGGTTTGGCCTACTAGATTGATCTTTCTTGCAATGGGAGAAGTGCATAGCTTTGGGTTCAATCTTGCGGTCCTCGATCCTAGTGACAGAAAGGGAAACGACACGTATTGTATTGTTGCCATCGAGGATAAAAAGATGGGGTTTACATCATATTGCATGAGTTTATCCCTCTACATCATGTCATCTTGCTTAAAGCGTTACTCTATTCTTATGAACTTAATACTCTAGATGCATGCGGGATAGCGGTCGATGTGTGGAGTAATAGTAGTAGATGCAGGAAGGAGTCGGTCTACTTGTCACGGACGGGATGCCTATATACATGATCATACCTAGATATTCTCATAATTATTCGCTTTTCTATCAATGGCACGACAGTAATTTGTTCACCCACCGTAATACTTATGCTATCTTGAGAGAAGCCACTAGTGAAACCTATGGCCCCCGGGTCTATTCTCCATCATATAAGTTTCCAATCTATTTTATTTTGCAATCTTTAATTTCAATCTATATCATAAAAATACCAAAAATATTTATCTTATTATCATTATCTCTATCAGATCTCACTCTTGCAAGTGGCCATGAAGGGATTGACAACCCCTTTATCGCGTTGGTTGCGAGGTTCTTATTTGTTTGTGTAGGTACGAGGTGACTCGCGCGTGGTCTCCTACTGGATTGATACCTTGGTTCTCAAAAACTGAGAGAAATACTAATGCTGCTTTGCTGCATCACCCTTTCCTCTTTAAGGGAAAACCAACGCATGCTCAAGAGGTAGCAAGAAGGATTTCTAGCGCCGTTGCCGGGGAGATCTACGCCAAGTAAATACATACCAAGTACCCATCACAAATCTTATCCTTCGCATTACATTATTTGCCATTTGCCTCTCATTTTCCTCTCCCCCACTTCACCCTTGGCATTTTATTCGCCCTCTTTTCCTTTCGCCCTCTCTTTCTGTTCGCTTTTTCTTCGCTTGTTTGCTTGTGTGTTGGATTTCTTGCTTATCACAATGGCTCAAGATAATACTTAATTGTGTGACTTTGCCAATACCAACAATAATGATTTTATTAGCACTCCGATTGCTCCTCTTACCGATGCTAAATCTTGTGAAATTAATACTGCTTTGCTGAATCTTGTCATGAAAAATTCGTTTTTTGGCCTTCCTAGTGAAGATGCCGCTACCCATCTAAACAACTTTGTTGATTTATGTGATATGAAAAAGAAGAAAGATGTGGATAATGATATTGTTAAACTTAAGCTATTTCCATTTTCGCGTAGGGATCGTGCTAAAGCTTGGTTTTTGTCTTTGCCTAAAAATAGTATTGATTCATGGAATAAGTGCAAAGATGCTTTTATCTCTAAGTATTTTCCTCCCGCTAATATCATCTCTCTTAGAAACAATATTATGAATTTTAAGCAATTTGACCATGAGCATGTTGCACAATCTTGGGAGAGGATGAAATTAATGATATGTAATTGCCCTACACATGGTTTGAATTTATGGATGATTATACAAAAAATATGCCAGATTGAATTTTGCTTCTAGAAATCTTTTAGATTCGGCCGTGGTAGGCACTTTTATAGAAATCACTTTAGGAGAAGCTACCAAACTCCTAGATAATATTATGGTTAATTATTCTCAATGGCACACGGAAAGATCTACTAGTAAAAAGGTGCATGCAATTGAAGAAATTAATGTTTTGAGTGGAAAGATGGATGAACTTATGAAATAGTTTGCTAATAAGAGTGCTCCTACTGATCCTAATGATATGCCTTTGTCCACTTTGATTGAGAATAATAATGAATCTAGGGTTTTTATTTTGTTGATAGGAAATTTTTTGGTAACAATACGTATAGAGGTAATTTTAATTCTAGGTCGTTTCCTAGTAATTCCTCTAATAATTATGGTAATTCCTACAACAATTCTTATGGAAGTTATAATAAGATGCCCTCTGATTTTGAATCTAATATTAAAGAATTTATTAGTTCGCAAAAGATTTTCAATGCTTTGATTGAAGAAAATTGTCTAAGATTGATGAGTTGGCTAGGAACGTGGATAGAATTATCTTGATGTTGATTCTTTGAAACTTAGATCTAGTCCACCTAAGCATGATATCAATGAGTCTCTCAAAGCTATGAGAATTTCCATTCATGAGTGCAAAGAAAGAACCGCTAGGATGCGTGCTAAAAAAGATTGCTTTGTGAAAGCGTGTTCTTCTAGTTTCCATGATAATAATGATGAAGATCTAAAAGTTATTGATGTGTCCCCTGTTAAATCTTTGTTCTGCAATATGAATCTTGATAATGATGGGACTGGAGACGAGTCAACTTTAGTTAGAAGGCGTCCCAATGGTTCGGAGTTTTTAGATCTTGATGCAAAAATTGGTAAAAGTGGGATTGAAGAGGTTAAAACTTTAGATAGCAATGAACCCACTATCTTGCATTTCAAGGAATTTAATTATGATAATTGCTCTTTGATAGATTGTATTTCCTTGTTGCAATCCGTGCTAAATTATCCTCATGCTTATAGTCAAAATAAAGCTTTTACTAAACATATCTTTGATGCTTTGATGCAATCTTACGAAGAAAAACTTGAGTTGGAAGTTTCTATCCCTAGAAAACTTTATGATGAGTGGGAACCTACAATTAAAATTAAAAATTAAAGATCATGAATTCCATGCTTTGTGTGATTTGGGTGCTAGTGTTTCCTCAATCCCAAAAACTTTGTGTGATTTTTGCTAGGTTTCCGTGAATTCGATGATTTTTCTTTAAACTTGCACCTTGCGGATTCCACTATCAAGAAACCTATGGGAAAGATTAATGATGTTCTTATTGTTGCAAATAGGAATTATGTGCCCGTAGATTTCATTATTCTTGATATAGATTGCCATCTTTCATGTCCTATTATTCTTGGTAGACCTTTCCTTAGAACGATTGGTGCAATTATTGATATGAAGGAAGGGAATATTAGATTCCAATTTCCGTTAAGGAAAGGCATGGAACACTTCCCTAGAAAGAAAATTAAATTATCATATGAATCTATTATGAGAGCCACATATGGATAGCCTACCAAAGATGGCAATACTTAGATCAATCCTCGCTTTTATGCCTAGCTAGTGGCGTTAAACAATAGCGCTTGTTGGGAGGCAACCCAATTTTATTTTTATTCCTTGCTTTTTGTTCCAGTTTAGTAATAAATAATTTATATAGCCTCTGTTTTGGTTGTGTTTTTTGTGTCTAATTAGTGTTTGTGCCAAGTAGAACCGTTGGGAAGACTTGGGGAAAGTCCTTTTGATCTTGCTGTAAAAAACAGAAACTTTAGCGCTCATGAGAATTGCTACCATTTTTTACTGGAGAGTGCTATTTAGTTAATTCTTTCTGAAGATGATTAATAGATAAATTCGTCACTTCCAGCAACTTATTTTAGAATTTTTGGGGTTCCAGATGTATTCAGAACCTACAGATTACTACAGACTATTCTGTTTTTGACAGATTCTGTTTTCCGTGTGTTGTTTGCTTATTTTGATGAATCTATGGCTAGTAATAGAGTTTATGAACCATAGAAAAGTTGGAATACAGTAGGTTTAACACCAATATAAAGAATGAGTTCATTACAGTACCTTGAAGTGGTGGTTTGTTTTCTTTTACTAATGGAGCTCACGGAGATTTTCTTTTAAGTGTTGTGTTGTGAAGTTTTCAAGTTTTGGGTAAAGATTTGATGGATTATGGAACAAGGAGTGGCAAGAGCCTAAGCTTTGGGATGCCCAAGGCACCCCAAGGTAAAATCCAAGGACAACCAAAAGGCTAAGCTTGGGGATGCCCCGGAAGGTATCCCCTCTTTCGTCTTCGTCCATCGGTAACTTTACTTGGAGCTATATTTTTATTCGCCACATGATATGTGTTTTGCTTGGAGCGTCTTGTATGATTTGAGTCTTTGATTTTTAGTTTACCACACTCATCCTTTCTGTACTCACCTTTGGGAGAGACACGCATGAATTGGCATTTATTAGAATACTCTATGTGCTTCACTTATATCTTTTGAGTTGGATAATTTTTGCTCTAGTGCTTCGCTTATATCTTTTAGAGCACGGCGGTGGTTCTATTTTATAGAAATAATTGATCTCTCATGCTTCACTTATATCATTTTGAGAGTCCTTTATAATAGCATGGTAATTCACTTTGGTTATAAATTTAAATGCTAAGAGAAGTTGGATGCTTGATAGATGGTTTTGAGATATAAAGGTGGTAATATTAGAGGTGTGCTAGTTGAGTAATTGTGAAATTGATGAATACTTGTGTTGAAGTTGCAAAGTCCCGTAGCATGCACGTATGGTAAACATTATGTGACAAATTTTAAGCATGGGGTGTTCTTTGATTGCTTTCCTTGTGAGTGGCAGTCGGGGACGAGCGATGGTCTTTTCCTACCAATCTACCCCCCTAGGAGCATCCGAGTAATGCTTGGTTTTGATGACTTGTAGATTTTTGCAATAAGTATGTGAGTTCTTTATGACTAATGTTGAGTCCATGGATTATACGCACTCTCACACTTCCATCATTGCTAGCCTCTTTGGTACCGTGCATTGCCCTTTCTCACCTTGAGAGTTGGTGCAAACTTCGCCGGTGCATCCAAACCCCGTGATATGATACGCTCTATCACACATAATCCTCCTTATATATTCCTCAAAACAGTCATCATACCTACCTATCATGGCATTTCCATAGCCATTCTGAGATATATTGCCATGCAACTTTCCTCTGTTCCATTTATTATGACACGCTTCATCATTGTCATATTGCCATGCATGATCATGTAGTTGACATCGTATTTGTGGCAAAGCCACCGTTCATAATTTTCATACATGTCACTCTTGATTCATTGCATATCCCGGTACACCGCTGGAGGCATTCACATAGAGTCATATTTTTTTCTAAGTATCGAGTTGTAATTCTTGAGTTGTAAGAAAATAAAAGTGTGATGATCATCATTAGAGCATTGTCCCATGTGAGGAAAGGATGATGGAGACTATGATTCCCCCACAAGTCGGAATGAGACTCTGGCCGGAAAAAAAAGAAAAAAGAAAATAGGCCAAAAGAAAAAAAAAAGAAGGCTCAAATAAAAAAATCAGAGTAAAAGAGGGAATGGACAATGTTACTATCCTTTTTCCACACTTGTGCTTCAAAGTAGCACCATGATCTTTATGATAGAGAGTCTCTTATTTTGTCACTTTCATATACTAGTGGGAATTTTTCATTATAGAACTTGGCTTGCATATTCCAATGACGGGCTTCCTCAAATGCCCTAGGTCTTCGTGAGCAAGCGAGTTGGATGCACACCCACTTAGTTTCTTTGATGAGCTTTCATATATTTATAGCTCTAGTGCATCTGTTGCATGGCAATCCCTACTCCTTGCATTGACATCAATTGGTGGGCATCTCCATAGCCCATTGATTAGCCGCGTCAATGTGAGACTTTCTCCTTTTTTGTCTTCTCACATAACCTCAATCATCATATTCTATTCCACCCATAGTGCTATGTCCATAGCTCGCGCTCATCTATTGCGTAAAAGTTGAAAGAGTTTGAAAAGGCTAAGTATGAAACAATTGCTTGGCTTGTCATCGAGGTTGTGCATGATGAGAGCATTTTCTGTGACGAAAATGAAGCATGGCCAAACTATATGACTTTGTAGGGATAAGTTTTCTTTGGATATAGTATTTTGATAAGACATAATTGCTTGATTAGCATACTTGGGTATTTCTATTTTTATGTCAACAATAAACTTTTATCTTGAATCTTTCGGATCTGAACATTCATGCCACAATAGAGAAAAATACATTGAATAATATTCTAGAAAGCATCCCACATCAAAAATTCTGTTTTTATCATTTACCTACTCAAGGATGAGCATGAATTAAGCTTGGGGATGCTTGGCACGTCTCCAACGTATCTATAATTTTTGATTGTTCCATGCTATTATATTATCTGTTTTGGATGTTAATGGGCTTTATTTTACACTTTTATATTTTTTGGGACTAACCTATTACCCGGAGGCCCAGCCCAAATTGCTGTTTTTTTTCCTATTTCAATGTTTCGCAGAAAAATAATATCAAATGGAGTCCAAACGGAATGAAACCTCCGGGAGCGTGATTTTTGGAACAAACGTGATCCAGAGGACTTGGAGTGGACGTCAAGCAATCAACGAGGAGGCCACGAGGTAGGGGTGCGAGGCTACCCCCTGGGCGCGCCCTCCCCCTCGTGGGCCCCTCGTGGCTCAACCGACCTACTTCTTCCTCCTATATATGTTCACATACCCAGAAAACATCCAGGAGCACAACCAAACCCTATTTCCACCACCACAACCTTCTATACCCAAGAGATCCCATCTTGGGGCCTTTTCTGGAGCTCCGCCGAAGGGGGCATTGATCACGGAGGGCCTCCACATCAACTCCATGGCCCCTTCGATGATGTGTGAGTAATTTACCTCAGACCTTCGGGTCCATAGTTATTAGCTAGATGGCTTCTTCTCTCTCTTTGGATCTCAATACAAAGTTCTCCTCAATTCTCTTGGAGATCTATTCGATGTAACTCTTTTTGCGGTGTGTTTGTCGAGATCCGATGAATTGTGTGTTTATGATCAAGATTATCTATGAACAATATTTGAATCTTCTCTGAATTCTTTTATGTATGATTGGTTATCTTTGCAAGTCTCTTCGAATTATCAGTTTGGTTTGGCCTACTAGATTGATCTTTCTTGCAATGGGAGAAGTGCTTAGCTTTGGGTTTAATCTTGCGGTGCTCGATCCCATTGACAAAAAGGGAAATGACATGTATTGTATTGTTTCCATCAAGGATAAAAAGATGGGGTTTACATCATATTGCATGAGTTTATCCCTCTACATCATGTCATCTTGCTTAAAGCGTTACTCTATTCTTATGAACTTAATACTCTAGATGCATGCTGGATAGCGGTCGATGTGTGGAGTAATAGTAGTAGATGCAGGCAGGAGTCGGTATACTTGTCACGGACATGATGCATATATACATGATCATACCTAGATATTCTCATAATTATTCGCTTTTCTATCAATTGCTCGACAGTAATTTGTTCACCCACTGTAATACTTATGCTATCTTGAGAGAGCCACTAGTGAAACCTATGCCCCCCAGGTCTATTCTCCATCATATAAGTTTCCAATCTATTTTATTTTGCAATCTTTACTTTCAATCTATATCATAAAAATACCAACAATATTTATCTTATTATCATTATCTCTATTAGATCTAACTCTTGCAAGTGGCCATGAAGGGATTGACAACCCCTTTATCACGTTGGTTGCGAGGTTCGTATTTGTTTGTGTAGGTACGAGGTGACTCGCGCGTGGTCTCCTACTGGATTGATACCTTGGTTCTCAAAAACCAAGGGAAATACTTACGTTGCTTGACCGCATCACCCTTTCGTCTTCAAGGGAAAACCAATGCATGATCAAGAGGTAGCATGCATCACCATGATAGATCTTGCGTGTGCGTAGGATTTTTTTTGAAATTACTGCGTTCCCCAACAGAAACCATATGCTTTGATCACACTATCAAAGCGTATATTCCAACTCCGAGAGGCTTGCACCAGTCCATAAATGGATCGCTGGAGCTTGCACACTTTGTTAGCCACTTTGGATCGAGAAAACCTTCTGGTTGCATCTATGAGGAATGCAGTTTTGATAGCCATTTGCCAAATTTCATAATCATGAAATGCGGCAATTGCTAACATGATTCAGACAGACTTAAGCATCGCTATAGGTGAGAAGATCTCATCGTAGTCAACTCCTTGGACTTGTCGAAAACCTTTCATAACAAGTCGAGCTTTGTAGACAGTAACATTACCGTCAATGTCAGTATTCTTCTTGAAGATCCATTTATTCTCTATTGCTTGCCGATCATCGGGCAAGTCAACCAAAGTCCGTACTTTTCTCATACATGGATCCCATCTCAAATTTCATGGCCTCAAGCCATTTTGCGGAATCTGGGCTTATCATCGCTTCCTCATAGTTTGTAGGTTCGTTATGGTCAAGTAACATGACCTCCAGAATAGGATTACCGTACCACTCTGGTGCGGATCTCACTCTGGTAGACCTACGAGGTTCGGTAGTAACTTGATCAGAAGTTTCATGATCATCATCATTAGCTTCCTCACTAATTGATGTAGGAATCACTGGAACTAATTTCTGTGATGAACTACTTTCCAATAAGGGAGAAGGTATAGTTACCTCATCAAGTTCTACTTTCCTCCCACTCACTTCTTTTGAGAGAAAATCCTTCTCTAGAAAGGATCCATTCTAAGCAACGAAAATCTTGCCTTCGAATCTGTGATGAAAGGTGTACCCAACTGTCTCCTTTGGGTATCCTATGAAGACACATTTCTCCGATTTGGGTTCGAGCTTATCAGGTTGAAGCTTTTTCACATAAGCATCGCAGCCCCAAACTTTAAGAAACGACAACTTGGGTTTCTTGCCAAACCACAGTTCAAATGGTGTCGTCTCAACGGATTTCGATGGTTCCCTATTTAACGTGAATGCAGCCATCTCTAAAGCATAACCCCAAAATGATAGCGCTAAATTAGTAAGACACACCATTACGCTGTGGTGTTCCAGGTGGCGTGAGTTGTGAAACTATTCCACATTCTTTCAAATGAAGACCAAACTCATAACTCAAATATTTACCTCCACAATCAGATCGTAGAAACTTAATTTTCTTGTTACGATGATTTTCCACTTCACTCTGAAATTCTTTGAACTTTTCAAATGTTTGAGACTTATGTTTCATTAAGTAGATATACCCATATCTGCTTAAATCATCTGTGAAGGTTAGAAAATAACGATACCCGTCGCGGGCATCAACACTCATCAGACCACATATATCAGTATATATTATTTCCAATAAGTTTGTTGTTCGCTCCATTGTTCCGGAGAATGGAGTCTTAGTCATCTTGGCCATGAGTCATGGTTCGCAAGCATCAAGTGATTCATAATCAAGTGATTCCAAAAGCCCATCAGCGTGGAGTTTCTTCATGCGCTTTACACCAATATGACCTAAACGGCAGGGCCACAAATAAGTTGCACTATCATTATTAAACTTATGTCTTTTGGCTTCAATACTATGAATATGTGTATCACTACTATCGAGATTCAATAAAAATAGACCACTCATCAAGGGTGCATGACCATAAAAGATATTACTCATATAAATAGAACAACCATTATTCTCTGATTTAAATGAATAACCGTCTCGCATCAAACAAGATCTAGATATAATATTCATGCTTAACGCTGGCACCAAATAACAATTATTCAGGTCTAAAACTAATCCCGAAGGTAGATGTAGAGGTAGCGTGCCGACCGCGATCACATCGACTTTGGAACCATTTCCCACGTGCATCGTCACCTTGTCCTTAGCCAATCTTCGCTTAATCCGTAGCCCCTGTTCCGAGTTGCAAATATGAGCAACAGAACCAGTATCAAATACCCAGGCGCTACTGTGAGCATTAGTAAGGTACACATCAATAACATGTATATCAAATATACCTTTCACTTTGACATCCTTCTTATCCACCAAATACTTGGGGCAGTTCCGCTTCAAGTGACTAGTCCCTTTGCAGTAGAAGCACTTAGTCTCAGGCTTAGGTCCAAACTTGGGCTTCTTCACTTGAGGAACAACTTGCTTGCTGTTCTTCTTGAGGTTCCCCTTCTTCCCTTTGCCCTTCTTCTTGAAACTAGTGGTCTTGTTGACCATCAACACCTGATGCTCCTTTTTGATTTCTACCTCCGCAGCCTTTAGCATTGCGAAGAGCTCGGGAATTGTCTTATCCATCCCCTGCATATTATAGTTCATCACAAAGCTTTTGTAGCTTGGTGGCAGTGATTGAAGAACTCTGTCAATGACACTATCATCAGGAAGATTAACTCCCAGTTGAGTCAAGTGGTTGTGGTACCAGACATTCTGAGTATATGTTCACTGACAGAACTATTCTCCTCCATTTTGCAGCTATAGAACTTATTGGAGACTTCATATCTCTCAATCCGGGCATTTTCTTGAAATATTAACTTCAACTCCCGGAACATCTCAAATGCTCCATGATATTCAAAACATCGTTGAAGTCCCGATTCTAAGACGTAAAGCATGGCACACTGAACTATTGAGTAGTCATCAGCTTTGCTCTGCCAGATGTTCATAACATCGGGAGTTGCTCCTGCAGCGGGCTTTGCACCTAGCGGTGCTTCCAGGACGTAATTCTTCTGTGTAGCAATGAGGATAATCCTCAAGTTACGGACCCAGTCCATGTAGTTGCTACCATAATCTTTCAACTTAGCTTTCTCTAGGAATGCATTAAAATTCAAAGGAACAATAGCACGGGCCATTTATCTACAACAACATAGACATGCAAAATACTATCAGGCACTAAGTTCATGATAAATTAAAGTTCAATTAATTATATTACTTAAGAACTCCCACTTAGATAGACATCCCTCTAGTCATCTAAATGATCACGTGATCCATATCAACTAAACCATGTCCAATCATCACGTGAGATGGAGAAGTTTTCAATGGTGAACATCACTATGTTGATCATATCTACTATATGATTCACGCTCGACTTTTCGGTCTTAGTGTTCCGAGGCCATATCTGTATATGCTAGGCTCGTCTAGTTTAACCTGAGTATTCTTCTTGTGCAAAACTGGCTTGCACCCAATGTTTGTGAACGCAGAGCTTATCACACCCAATCATCATGTGGTGTCTTGGCACGACGAACTGTAGCAACGGTGCATACTCAGGGAGAACATGTATACCTTGAAATTTAGTGAGAGATGATCTTATAATGCCACCACCGTACTAAGAAAAATAAGATGCATAAAGGATAAACATCACATGCAATCAATATAAGTGATATGATATGGCCATCGTCATCTTGTGCCTTTGATCTCCATCTCCAAAGCACCGTCATGATCACCATCGTCACCAGCTTGACACCTTGATCTCCATCGTAGCATAATTGTCATCTCGCCAACTATTGCTTCTACAACTATCACTACCGCTTAGTGATAAAGTAAAGCAATTACATGGCGATTGCATTTCATACGATAAAGTGACAACCATATGGCTCCTGCCAGTTGCCGATAACTTTTACAAAACATGATCATCTCATACAACAATTTATATATCGTTATATCTTGACCATATCACATCACAACATGCCCTGCAAAAACAAGTTAGACGTCCTCTACTTTGTTGTTGCAAGTTTTACGTGGCTGCTACGGGCTTCTAGCAAGAACCATTCTTACCTATGCATCAAAACCACAATGACTTTTCATCAAGTGTGTTGTTTTAACCTTCAACAAGGAACAGGAGTAGTCAAACTCAATTCAACTAAAGCTGGTGAAACGAACACCCACTAGCCACCTGTGTGCGAAGCACGGCGGTAGAACCAGTCTCACGAACGCGGTCATGTAATGTCGGTCTGGGCCGCTTCATCCAACAATACCGCCGAATCAAAGTATGACATTCCGGTAAGCAATATGACTATTATCGCCACAACTCTTTGTGTTCTACTCGTGCATATAACATCTACGCATAAACCTGGCTCTGATACCACTGTTGGGGAACATAATATTTCAAAAAATTTACCTACGATCACAAAATATCTATCTAGGAGATGCGTAGCAATGAGAGAGGAGAGTGTGTCTACGTACCCTCGTAGATCGAAAGTGGAAGCATGTGACGCCCTTGATTCAATCGTACACTAATCATACATGCAAATGTGTATGATCAAGATCAAGGACTCATGGGAAGATATCACAACACAACTCTAGACACCAAATAGAATAATACAAGCTTTATATTACAAGCTAGGGGGCCTCGAGGGCTCGAATACTTAAGCTCCAATTCAAACGAGTCAGCGGAAGCAATAATATCTGAGTACAGACATAAGTTAGACAACTCTGCCTTAAGAAGGCTAGCACAAAAGCAATAATGATCGAAAAGGCAAGCCTCCTGCCTGGGAGCCTCCTAACTACTCCAGGTCGTCAGCAGCTGTCACGTAGTAGTAGGCACCCTCGGGTAGTAGTAGTCATTAGTGGTGTCGTCTGGCTCCTGGGATCCATCATCTAGTCGCAACAATTGGGTATGGGGGAAAAGAGGTAGCAAAGCAACCGTGAGTACTCATCCAAAGTACTCGCAAGACTTACATCAGATCTAAACTAAATATGCATCTATATCAAAGGAATGGGTTGTATCTATGGACTAAACTACAGAATGCCAGAAGAGAAGGGGAAAGCCTAGCCTATCGAAGACTAGCATCTTCAAGCAGCTCTAAGCATCTTGTAGCATCAGAAGAGATAAGAGTGGCATATTATAATATTAGTAAGTATGTTGTAACATTGCCCAGAGATCACTTCCTCGACTCCCTGCGAGGATACAATCCTGGAGCCATCATATCCATTACATGCCTCAGCATCCAGTATCCAGTTCTAGTTGTATCGATCAGGATACAACTCCAAGCGTCCGTTACCGTGGACCCGACTATTCGAATAGATATAATTCTTCCCTGCAGGGGTGCACCAACTTACCCAACACACTCGATCAACTCTGGCCGGACACACCATCAGGTCATGACCGGCCTCAGCCGATCAACACACCGCATCCCTACCTAGGCTCGACAGAGAGGTCAGCATGCTAGTCTAAATCCTAAGCGCGCAGGGATCTTGGGCCCATCGCCCTTTGCACTCCTGCACGTTGCGTACGCGGCCAGTGAGCAGACTAGCTACCTCCTTTAACAAGGCAGCTGCTTACGTAGTCCAACCCGGCGCGCGCCGCTCAGTCGCTGACGTCTAGAAAGCTTCGGCTGATGCATACGACGCAGAGTGCCCATACTTATTCCAGCATGGTTGTTAGTGCAAAAAGGCCGGAGGCCTACTCGAATCAAATATGCAAACAGTTAGTGTCTTGGGAGCGCGCGGTAATGAGCAGAGACTCACGATCATGTGACACCGTCACCCCATCTCGTGGACTTACGGCAAGGGCTAAGAATGCCCGGCCGTGCCACCTAATTATCTCACGGGTACCCTCCAGGTCAACCCGACTTCACATCACTCGCGGGTAGCCCTCGGGGCCGACCCGATGTCATCATGATTCTGTGGTAAGTCAAAGTAACCGTGTGTCTGAAACAGCAAGGGGGAAACTTGAGGAATCACCCTCAATGGATTCCCAGTCGATGTAACCATCAAGGTGGACTTGGAGGAATCACCCTCGTTGGTCCACACTTGAGGGGTTGCACGACAGAATTGTTATCAGGAGTGGTGAAGGAGGAATCATCCTTGATTATCACGATCGAATAGCTACACTACAGGGTTAACATCAGAAGTGCTTGGCAAGGTATCACCCTCGGCACTTGATAATAACTCTGTAGAGTCATACAACTAGGGGGGTGATGTGCGGTGTTAGGGCCTGGATGTCGATCATGTTGATTGATGGCAGCTGGAACTACATTGGTATTTCCCCGAAGAGGGAGGGATGATGTAGCACCGTGACGGTAGAATATTTCCCTCAGTTATGAAACCAAGGTATCGAACCAGTAGGAAAACCAAGCAACACAACGTAAACAACACCTACACACAAATAACAACACCTCGCAACCCGACGTGTTAAAGGGGTTGTGAATCCCTTTCGGGTAACAGCACCAGAAATTGGCGAGTTGACGGAGAAAGGTTGTAATAGATTGATAGATCGAATGCCAAATAAAATAAATTGCAGCAAGGTATTTTTGGATTTTTTGGTTTGATAAATCTGAAAATAAAAGCAAGGAAAAAGTGGATCGCAAAGGCAAATATATGAGAAATAAGACCCGAGGGTCGTTGGTTTCACTAGTGGCTTCTCTCGAGAAAAATAGCAAACGGTGGGTGAACAAATTACTATTGGGAAATTGATAGAACTTCAAATAATTATGATTATATCCAAGTAATAATCATTACATAGGCATCACGTCCAAGATTAGTAGACCGACTCCTGCCTGCATCTACTACTATTACTCCACACATCGACCGCTATCCAGCATGCATCAAGTCTATTAAGTTCATGGAAAACGGAGTAATGCAATAAGAACGATGACATGATGTAGACAAGATCCGTTTATATATATGGCGGTAGATATAGATCTCGTCCTTTTATCCTTAGTAGCAATGATACATACGTGTCGGTTCCCTTTCTGTCACCGGGATCAAGCACCGTAAGATCGAACCCACTACCGGGCACCTCTTCCCATTGCAAGATAAATAGATCGTGTTGGCCAGACAAAACCAAATATCGGAGAAGAAATATGAGGCTATAAAAGATCATGCATAAAAGAGATCAAAGAAACTCAAATACTTTCATGGATATAAAAACATAGATCTGATCATAAACTCAAAGTTCATCGATCCCAAACACACCGCAAAAGAGTTACATCATATGGATCTCCGAGAGACCATTGTATTGAGAATCAAGAGAGAGAGAGAGAGATGAAATCATCTAGCTACTAACTACGGACCCAAAGGTCTACAAAGAACTACTCACGCATCATCGGAGAGGCACCAGTGGAAGTGGTCTACCCCTCCGTGATGGTGTTTAGATTGGATCTGGTGATTCTGGACTCTATGGCGGCTGGATGAATATTTCGTCGACTCCCCTAGGGTTTTGGGAATATTTGGGTATTTATAGAACAAAGAGGCGGTCTGGGGGGCACCCGAGGTGGGCACAACCCACGGGGGCGCATTAGGGCCTCCTAGCATGCCCTGGTGGGTTGTGCCCTCCTCGGGGCACCCCCTAGGTGCAACCGGGGCCCATCTGCTTCCTTTTGGCCCATAAAAATCATCGTAAAGTTTCATGCCATTTGGACTCCGTTTGCTATTGATTTCCTGCGATGTAAAAAGCATGGAAAAAACAGGAACTGGCACTGGGCACTATGTCAATAGGTTAGTACCAAAAAATGATATAAAATGACCATAAAATGATTATAAAACATCCAAGATTAATAATAAAACAGCATGGAACAATCAAAAATTATAAATACATTGGAAACGTATCAGCATCCCCAAGCTCAACTCCTACTCGTCCTCAAGTAGTAATTGATAAAAACGGAATTTTTGATGTGGAGTGTTGTTCATCAAGTCATATCATATTCTTTTCTTTATAGCATGGACATTTGGACTTTTATATGATTCAAAGTAATAGTCTAGTTTTGACATAATAATTTAGATACTCAAGCATATCAACAAGCAACCATGTCTTTCAAAATATCAATGATAAAATAAGTTACCCCTAGCCCATCATGCTCAAACATTGATCCATTCATGAAACACACTCGAATATTAACTACACCCAAAACTTGAGCACGATCATATTGCCTCCTAGTTGATGCTTTTTATGAGAGAAGATGGAGACTCAAATTTCAAAATAAAAATTGCATAAAGTAAAAGAAAGTCCCTTCGCAGAGGGAAGTAGGGATTTGCAGAGGTGTCAAAGCTCAAAGCGGAAAATTTGAGATAAAAAACATTTTGGGAGGTGTATCCATCCCACCAACGAAAACGACTTAGAGTTCCGAACACTTTCCATGCTAGACATGCCATAGGCGGTTCCCAAACAGAAAATAAAGTTTATTCCTTTTTCCACCATAACTTTCAATTTCCATGGCTAGCCATATCCACGGGTGCCCTCCACACAATCACTTTCCAAGGAATTTATTATTTGACAACTTAAAGTAAATTCATTTTTATTTTTGCATTTTGGGACTGGGCATCCCTAATACCTTTGCCTTACTCTCGTGCAATGACAAGTGAATAAACACTCATCTTGAGAATAACACATCTAGCATGGAAAATATTAGCCACCCCTCACTGCTCCGCGAGCGAAACAAACACACAAAACAGAAGTTTATTTTGAAAATGAGAGATGGCACATGCAAATTTGCTTAGAACGGCAAAATAATACCGCATATAGGTAGATATAGTGGACTCATGTGGCAAAACTAGTTTAAAGGATTTTGGATGCACAAGTAGAGGCCATACTAAAACGCCCTCGACAATCAAGGTCCGACTACGGAACCAAAATAAAAGAAGAACCCCAAATGCGACAAGGTCCCCGATCGACCCCAACTAGGCTCCACTACTGATCAACTAGAATGAAACAACACAAAGAACAAGATCTTCATCGAGCTCCTCCTTTAGCTCGGTTGCGTCATCTGCACGGTATCCTCGGCACCTGCAAGCTGGTTTTGGAAGTATCTGTGAGTCATGGGGACTCAGCAATCTCGCACCCTCGCGATCAAGACTATTTAAGCTTATGGGTAAGGTAAAGGTATGATGTGGAGCTGCAGCAAGCGACTAGCATATATGGTGGCTAACATACGCAAATGAGAGCGAGAAGAGAAGGCAAAGCGCGATCGAGAAACTATGATCAAGAAGTGATCCTACAACAACCTACGTCAAACATAACTCCAACACCGTGTTCACTTCCCGGACACCGCCGGAAAGACACCATCACGGTAACACACGCGGTTGATGTATTTTAATTAAGATCAACTTCAGGTTTTCTACAACCGGACATTAACAAATTCCCATCTGCCCATAACCGCGGGCACGGCTTTCGAAAGTTCAAACCCTGCAGGGGTGTCCCAACTTAGCCCATCACAAGCTCTCACGGTCAACGAAGGATATTCCTTCTAGCGGGAAGACCTGATCAGGCTCGGAATCCTGGTTACAAGACATCCTCGACAATGGTAAAACAAGTCCAGCAAGACCACCCGATGCGCCGACATCCCGATAGGAGCTGCACATATCCCGTTCTCAGGGCAACACCAGATAAGCAATCTGTACAACTAAAACCAGCCCTCGAGTTTCCCCGAGGTGGCGCTGCAAGGGGCTCTAGTTTGGACCAACACTTAGACAAGCACTGGCCCGGAGGGGTTAAAATAAAGATGACCCTCGGGATGTGCGACTCCCAAGGGAAAACGGCTAGGTGGCGAATGGTAAAACCAAGGTTGGGCCTTGCTGGAGGAGTTTTATTCAAAGCGAACTGTCAAGGGGTTCCCATTATAACCCAACCGCGTAAGGAACACAAAATCCGGGAACATAACACCGATATGACGGAAACTAGGGTGGCAAGAGTGGAACAAAACACCAGGCATAAGGCAGAGCCTTCCACCCTTTACCAAGTATATAGATGCATTAATTAAATAAGAGATATTGTGATATCCCAACAAAATATCCATGTTCCAACATGGAACAAGCTCCAATCTTCACCTGCAACTAACAACGCTATAAGAGGGGCTGAGCAAAGAGGTAACATAGCCAAACAATGGTTTGCTAGGACAAGGTGGTTAGAGGCTTGGCTTCACAATATGGGAGGCATGATAAGCAAGTGGTAGGTACCGCATCATAGGCATAGCAAAAGAGCGAGCAACTAGCAAGCAAAGATAGAAGTGATTTCGAGGGTATGGTCATCTTGCCTGAGATCCCGCAAGGAAGAAGTACGAGTCCATGAAGAAGACAAAAGGACGTAGTCGAACATGACCTCACATACGCGACGTTACCGGATCCAACCCGAAGAAGCAACACCGGAAAGAAGCACACCACATAGTAAACAAACTTCGCATAAGCATGGCACGATGCACAAACAAGTATGATGCATGTCCGGTTTAATGAGACATGGCATGGCAAAGTGCACAAGCAACCCTACAAATTAAGTGGAGCTCAATATGCAATGAGTTGCATATTGACGAAACACCACGACAAGTTATTTAGTTCGATCTCGTTTATGTACCCAACAATATTAAATGTTGTTAGCATGGCAAGAGGGTGAAGCAAATGAAAACTACCTATCTAGTCAAGTTTAAATGAGGCCGGAACAACAAACAACAATTCCGATAAAACCCCATATGCATATTTTAAGGTTTGGTACTGTTCTTCCCTAAACCACATTTTATAGTTATTAAACATGCAAGATGATGTCACCATGTTAAACTAGGCAAAATTCTACCCCATTCACATATAAAGTTTATTAAATTTGGAGCTATGGTTAATTAGTTATGAATTAAACCATTTTAGCATGGCATAAGAACAAAGTTACACAAACAGCATTTTAAACATTTCAAACATGCATGAAAGTTGCATATTATTAAACTAGACAAAAATCTAAGCAACTTTCATATATAATTTATTTTGATCTGATGCACGGTTGTGAAGTTATTAAATGCATGATCAACAAGGGATTTTCTGTAAAATAACAATCCTGTGAAAAAATAGCTAAATTCGCAGCAACGAGAAAAAAACTACGGGCCGAAACTTCCTGGCCCAACAGGAACAGGAGAGGGGGTTGGGCGCTGCTCACTTTGGGCCCTGGCCCAGTTCGGTGGATGAGGCGGGGCAGCCGCGAAGGGGCGCGCTGGGCCTCGCTAGAGTAGGCCGCGGCCAACACGACTGCACGTGGCACTCTGCTCCTCTCGATGCAAGGGAAAGAAGAGGACACAGTGCGGGGAAGAAGAGGATGCAGTGCGGACTCGAGCGGCAACGGGCTCCCAGGAAGGCCGGCGAGGTGCAGACGGTGCGGATCCGGCTGGCCGGCGCCGGATCCAGGCAACGACAGCGCGGGTGAAGCTCAGGGTGGCGTCAATTCCCTGCTGCGGCAAGCTCAGGAGAGAGAGAGACGTGAGAGAGAGAGAGCGAACTCATGGAAGAGGGAAAGAAAGCAGGGACACAGCCTTGGTTCGAGGAGCTTGTCTCCATGGATGGAGGAAACGAGGAGGCGCATGGGTGAGTCTCTGGCATCAACGGCGGCGTCGAGGAAGGCCGGCACTGCAAGAGCGCCAGGCTCCTCTTTTTGTTCGGGAACGGAGGCGGCTGCGGGCACTGCAGCGTTGTCGGAGGAGATGCAGGCGTCGAGGAAGGTACGGGACGGGGATGCCCGCGTGGAGAGGAGCGCTCGGGCGTGGCTGCTGCTTGGGGCGACGAAGAGGAACTCCTCTCCTCGTGGAACTCTTCTCCTCGTGGAACTCCTGGACGAGGGGGCGACAGGAGCACGGGCGCGGGCCGGCTGCTCGTCGGAAGCAGAGCAGCAGCGGCGCTGGACGGGAAGGCGACAGCAGGGTCCGGTGGAGGCGCGCACAGGAGGAGCTCAGGAAGGGTGCCATGACGCTGATGTGCTCCGGTGTGAGGAGGCAGAGGGCGGGGTGATGCTGCTGTTGTCACCGATGGCGATGAGCTCCGGCTCGAGGAGAAGGCCGAAGCACTTGGGGACAGAAGGGAGGGCGCGCGAGGGTGGCTGCGATGGTTGGTTGGGTACGAAGAACAAGGTGAAGGTGGCAGCGGGATTTGGTGGGGATCTGGATTGGGAGGAGTTGGTGAATCGAGAGGGGAGCGAGCTGTGCAGTGGTTGGTTTGGAGCAGATCCCGATGGGAGAAGTGGGTGGCGGCGCAGCGACGGGACAGGAGGAGGATTTCTAGGGTTTTCCAGATTAGGTATGGGATGGACTATATATATAGTGGAAGGAGGATGATTTGGATCATCTGAGAATAAATAGCTAGGGAGTCCAAATATTAAAATGATGATATTTTGTAGACGTTTGGGGATGATCTGGATCCAACGGTGACGACTGCCCGGGTCGGGTCCGGGACAATTTTGGACGCGCACGTGAGGGGTTCAATGCACTGTGCCGAGAGGGTTCCGGACCATGCGGTCGCATCGGACAACTCCGAAAGCGAAGAGGGGAAGGTGGATGGACTAGGTGGGCTGTGGCGAGACTGCGAGGGGGAGAAGAGAGAGAGAGGGCCCGGCATCTGTTTCCGGAGACCGAAAACATCTGACGTTAGACCGGCTATAATGCCGCTATAGTTAATTGTTGGGGCGTCAAACGAACTCCGAGTGTGATGAAACTTGACAGGCGGTCTATCTACACTATAATAAGACCACACACCAACTTTCATCCCATTCCGAGAACATTTTCCGACCACTTATAAAATACTATTTCGAACATGCCGCAGGCGCGTGCAAGTGTGTCTGGGCTCAGAATGGACAACAGACGGAACTGGGAGACCCGGACTAATGCAAGTTTCGAAAACATGATGATGCAATGCAGATGATGACATGGAAAGATGCAACACGAAAGCAAATGACATGGCAACGACAGCGAATAACTGGAGGACACCTGGCACATTGGTCTCGGGGCATCACAACACTCCACCACTACGAGAGGATCTCGTCCCGAGATCTAGAATGGCACCGGAGGGAAAATGGAAGAGAAAGAGAAGAGGTAAAAGTAAGTTGCTTCTTTGACAAACGAAAGAAACCAGAGAACCTTGAGAGGTTAAGCAAATACGAGAAAAGAATACAACGGAGATGAACAAAATTGAAAACACACCGATAGAAAGGAGGAACAAAGAAGAACAAATTCGTATAGCACTCCGGTTGAAAAGAGATGGAAGACTTGATAAGATGAAAAGAACTTGATCTTGACAAGAACAAGAAGAAAGGTAGAAGAGAGCAACATCAAAATGCCTCCGGAAGAAAAGAGAGAATGGAAAGGAGTGAACGAAGTAGAAAACAAGATCTTGGCAGAGCACACTTACAACAAAGGCTAGAACGGAGTTGTTGGAAAACCACCAACAAAAAGAATAAGGTTGATATGGTCTTATGGAATACATCTCCAATTATGAGGTGACAACCTGCCACTCACGGGAAAAAGAATTGGATTGATAAGAACAAGGAGACGAGAAACTTATTTCATCGGGAGGATAAATGAAGAACTTGGATCATTTATAAGCACCATAAATAGCAACAATCCTTAGGGAAAGCTTTAGGTGAAAATATAACCCAAGATAACTCCAATGACGAGATTGATGGATTTAAAATATCTCATTCTTAACAACATGTGATTCATGAAACATGACCTCAAATTATCAAGAATGACATAATACCACTTTGAATGATACGGTTGAACGAATTGCACTTTAAAATGCAAGATAAAGAATACTTGAGCTCCTCTTAAAATAATCTCGATGAACACTTTGAGAAAGAATTAAATCCTTGATGAACCATCTTGTAGAGCCTTCATAAGAACTCTGGTAATAAAAAAATGGTCAATCAAAATGGAGGATGAAAAGAATAAGGTTGAAGCCTTGCAATGATTTAAATGAATCTCCGTGGTGATGTAATTGCGAGAGCTAGGAACTTCGGGAAAAGAAAAGATAAAGCATCTCGAACCAATAATGTGATCTGATGCACCTCCAGAATAAGGAATTGAATAAACTCGACGAAACAAGAATAATAATTGCATTATGCTTATCCTTCACCAATTAAATTGATGACAACCAATGGATTTGGCACACTACTTATTCTCGTAGAAAGGATTAAAGAGAGATATAGCATCAACTTGGAAAGGTCTTCAACGAACCACCGGTAGGATTGGAAAGAACGAGTCAAATGATATGATAACGAAGGAAGACAAATCTTGAACGAACCATCGTAAGAATTAAAAAAGAACGAAGAAAAGATAAATAAACATCGGGAAGAATTATAAAATGAACGAAGATGCTTGAGAGGATTTAGATACATGAGAACGAAGAGATCAAGAACTGATTAGAGGGTAGTTGATCGATGCACCGGTAAGATTAGGAGAACGATAACTGAAAGCTGAGAATGAATAATTATGAGATGATGGGCTCCGGAGAATCAAACTGAAAATACTCTGAATTACTCCGGATGGGTGAAAAGAATTCTGACAATCGAAAACAATTATGAGAGGATGGCCTTGAACTAGAACCACGAATCTTGAGAGAACAGATATTATTTGGAGGGAAAATATTCTTCTGACTTCAAAATCTGAGAATGACGATGAGAAACACCACCAATAATTGAAAAGGCACTTCGGAAGAATCAAAAGCGAAGAGATTTAGCCAACGATGAGAAGGATTTAACCGATCTTGTAGAAAGGCATTTGACTGATGATAAATCATTCTTACGTCAAACTTCGAAAAGAATTTCAGAATAACTCCGGAAAGAACTAGAAGAGTCAGGTAAGATCCTGGGAAAAGACATGTGGGTTAGGGCCCACTCAAGAGAAAACACCATTAGAATGATTAAAAAGAGAGATTTCACCGGTTGAATTAAAAGGCTTGAATGAGATAACATCCTCAAAATAGCTTGAACGGATTAAGAGTGGAAACACGAATCTTCGAGATATCTTGAGCACTCCGGAACAATTGAATAGAGAGAAGTGAATGATTAAGAATTGCACCGGCATGAGAAGGTATTTGCAACGAGGAAAGGATATAATTGGAAAAGCTTGAATTGAATTCATCAGATAAAAGAGAACGAAGAATGATGAACTAGAAGCTCCGTTAGCATCTTCCTGAGAATCACCGGATAAGAACATTGACGGAAAAGAATGGAGAGACTTCATATGAATAAAAGGATACTTGATTAAGAATTCCGAGTCCTTGAAGAAACAAGGGAGGGAGGGTGGGAAAACAAAGACAACTTGGGATGGATGAACGAACACCATTGAGAAAGCTGAGATTGGATCTTGCGGATGTTGAAATGTTCGGATCCACTTGAAGAGAAGCACACTGGTCGAAAAGGATTGACAAGACAATCTTGATGATCAAGAAGGATTGGTATCCACATCGGAGTATGAGAACACCGCTTAGGGAAAGGTATGGAATCAACATTTGACTTCGAAGCAACTCGAATACCATAACACAAAACAAACGAAGGATTGGCTTGCAAAATAAGCTAGAACAAACATATGATAGAGGTTTCGTCCGAAGTTTTCGTGGTGGGGCCTACACGGGCTCGATCGTACAGCACCGTCATGTACAAGGCAGTGCACATGACATACGAAGCATCCCCGAGTCGGCATAGCCAAGGAATCTTTAAGACACAATGAGACCACTGTAAAACCAACCGTGAATAGGCGGACCACTAGACGTCGAACCCCAATTTCATATCATACATCTGTCGGAAAGATATCCTAAGAGCTACTTGAATTCCCACTTATAAACTCCCGAAACTTTCTGGTTATGCAATCAGGTGTTGGGGATATAGGGGAAGCATAATATCTCACCCAAAACTAACAAATCCTACATCCAGCTGTATCCATCCTTCAACACATAACCAAGAAACTTCCGGAAATCGTCTACCTCAACCTTCGAAAATCATCCGTTATACGAGTTATGGCAATACTCCCGAACTCCCGCGCTAGTACTGGGTGGCGTCGAGGTTATCTCACCAACAATTGCATGAAAGAGATTTTCGATGTCGGTGAAACTAAACTCAGGTATTCCAGAACTGCAACGATAAAATTGTGACGACAACACCTCGGAGCTCAACTCCCCGGGACACTGCCACAACCCCTAAATGACAGGAGGCACCAAGAACAATGTTCTCGTCACAAAACCATCAGAAGATTCCAAGATACCCGCGTGATCCTAAATTTTTTTAGTGAAATTTGAGAAGAGAAGAGTCAAAACTCTACGTCAGGATGCCTTACCAGAGCGACGAAGGGACTGAGGAGTAAAAAGAAGTCTTAACTCTCCGATATATATAATTCCTAAATAACTCAAAACATTTTTCTAGACTCAACTCGTCCGCTAATTCGATCAAGCAATGGGGCTCCTAAGGTCGGGGAAGGCTCTGATTACCAACTTGAAACGCCCTCGATGCGGCTATATCTCCCATGTGTTAAAGCATGACTTAGAGGCATAACCGCATTGAAAGCAATGTCGCAAGTGAGGTAATCTTCGCAAACAACCCATGTAATACAATAAGGGAAAAGATACAAAGTTGGCTTACAATCGCCACTTCACACAATTATAGGAATAAAGCATTACAACATCCAAAGACAATCAAGGTCCGACTAAGGAACCAAAATAAAAGAAGAACCCCAAATGCGACAAGGTCCCCGATCGACCCCAACTGGGCTCCACTATTGATCAACTAGAACGAAACAACACAAAGAACAAGATCTTCATATAGCTCCTCCTTGAGCTCGGTTGCGTCATATGCACGGTATCCTCGGCACCTGCAAGCTGGTTTTGGAAGTATCTGTGAGTCACGGGGACTCAGCAATCTCGCACCCTCACGATCAAGACTATTTAAGCTTATGGGTAAGGTAAAGGTATGATGTGGAGCTGCAGCAAGCGACTAGCATATATGGTGGCTAACATACGCAAATGAGAGCGAGAAGAGAAGGCAAAGCGCGATCGAGAAACTATGATCAATAAGTGATCCTAGAACAGCCTACGTCAAACATAACTCCAACACTGTGTTCACTTCCCGGACTCCATCGGAAAGAGACCATCACGGTAACACACGCGGTTGATGTATTTGAATTAAGATCAACTTCAGGTTTTCTACAACCGGACATTAACAAATTCCCACCTGCCCATAACCGCGGGCACGGCTTTCGAAAGTTCAAACCCTGCAGGGGTGTCCCAACTTAGCCCATCACAAGCTCTCACGGTCAACGAAGGATATTCCTTCTAGCGGGAAGACCCGATCAGGCTCAGAATCCCGGTTACAAGACATCCTCGACAATGGTAAAACAAGTCCAGCAAGACCACCCGATGCGCCGACATCCCGATAGGAGCTGCACATATCCCGTTCTCAGGGCAACACCAGATAAGCAAACTGTACAACTAAAACCAGCCCTCGAGTTTCCCCGAGGTGGCGCTGCAAGGGGCTCTAGTTTGGACCAACACTTAGACAAGCACTGGCCCGGGGGATAAAATAAAGATGACCCTCGGGATGTGCGACTCCCAAGGGAAAGCGGCTAGGTGGCGAATGGTAAAACCAAGGTTGGGCCTTGCTGGAGGAGTTTTATTCAAAGCGAACTGTCAAGGGGTTCCCATTATAACCCAACCGCGTAAGGAACGCAAAATCCGGGAACATAACACCGATATGACGGAAACTAGGGCGGCAAGAGTGGAACAAAACACCAGGCATAAGGCAGAGCCTTCCACCCTTTACCAAGTATATAGATGCATTAATTAAATAAGAGATATTGTGATATCCCAACAAAATATCCATGTTCCAACATGGAACAAGCTCCAATCTTCACCTGCAACTAACAACGCTATAAGAGGGGCTGAGCAAAGCGGTAACATAGCCAAACAACGGTTTGCTAGGACAAGGTGGGTTAGAGGCTTGGCTTCAACAATATGGGAGGCATGATAAGCAAGTGGTAGGTATCGCATCATAGGCATAGCAAAAGAGCGAGCAACTAGCAAGCAAAGATAGAAGTGATTTCGAGGGTATGATCATCTTGCCTGAAATCCCGCAAGGAAGAAGAACGAGTCCATGAAGAAGACAAACGGACGTAGTCGAACATGTCCTCACATACGCGACGTTACCGGATCCAACCCGAAGAAGCAACACCGGAAAGAAGCACACCACATAGTAAACAAACTTCGCATAAGCATGGCACGATGCGCAAACAAGTATGATGCATGTCCGGTTTAATGAGACATGGCATGGCAAAGTGCACAAGCAACCCTACAAATTAAGTGGAGCTCAATATGCAATGAGTTGCATATTGACGAAACACCACAACAAGTTATTTAGTTCGATCTCGTTTATGTACCCAATAATATTAAATGGTGTTATCATGGCAAGAGGGTGAAGCAAATGAAAACTACCTATCTAGTCAAGTTTAAATGAGGCCGGAACAACAAACAACAATTCCAGTAAAACCCCATAAGCATATTTTAAGGTTTGGTACTGTTATGCCCTAAACCATATTTTATAGTTATTAAACATGCAAGATGATGTCACCATGTTAAACTAGGCAAAATTCTACACCATTCACATATAAAGTTTATTAAATTTGGAGCTACGGTTAATTAGTTATGAATTAAACCGTTTTAGCATGGCATAAGAACAAAGTTACACAAACAGCATTTTAAACATTTCAAACATGCATGAAAGTTGCATATTATTAAACTAGACAAAAATCTAAGCAACTTTCATATATAATTTATTTCGATCCGATGCACGGTTGTGAAGTTATTAAATGCATGATCAACAAGGGCTTTTCTGTAAAATAACAATCCTGTGAAAAAATAGCTAAATTCGCAGCAACGGGAAAAAGAACTATGGGCCGAAACTTACTGGCCCAACAGGAACAGGAGAGGGGGTTGGGCGCTGCTCACTTTGGGCCCTGGCCCAGTTCGGTGGATGAGGCGGGGCAGGCCGCGAAGGGGCGCGCTGGGCCTCGCTAGAGTAGGCTGCGGTCAACACGACTGCACGCGGCACTCTGCTCCTCTCGATGCAGGGGAAGGAAGAGGACGCAGCGCGGGGAAGAAGAGGATGCAGTGCGAACTCGAGCGGCAGCGGGCTCCCAGGAAGGCCGACGAGGTGCAGACGGTGCGGATCCTGCTGGCCGGCGCCGGATCCAGGCAACGACGGCGCGGGTGAAGCTCAGGGTGGCATCAATTCCCTGCCGCGGCAAGTTCAGGAGAGAGAGAGAGAGACGTGAGAGAGAGCGAACTCATGGAAGAGGGAAGGAAAGCAGGGACACAGCCTTGGTTCGAGGAGCTCGTCTCCATGGATGGAGGAAACGAGGAGGCACACGGGTGAGTCCCTGGCATCCACGGCGGCGTCGAGGAAGGCCGACACTGCAAGAGCGCCAGGCTCCTCGTTTTGTTCGGGAACGGAGGCGGCTGCGGGCACTGTAGCGTTGTCGGAGGAGATGCAGGCGTCGAGGAAGGTACGGGACGGGGATGCCCGCGTGGAGAGGAGCGCTCGGGCGCGGCTGTTGCTTGGGGCGACGAAGAGGAACTCCTCTCCTCGTGGAACTCCTGGACGAGGGGGCGACAGGAGCACGGGCGCGGGCCGTCTGCTCGTCGGAAGCAGAGCAGCAGCGGCGCTGAACGGGAAGGCGGCAGCGGGGTCCGGTGGAGGCACGCACAGGAGGAGCTCAGGAAGGGCGCCATGACGCTGATGTGCTCCGATGTGAGGAGGCAGAGGGCGGGGTGATGCTGCTGTTGTCACCGACGGCGATCAGCTCCGGCTCGAGGAGAAGGCCGAAGCACTTGGGGACAGAAGGGAGGGCACGCGAGGGTGGCTGCGATGGTTGGTTGGGTACGAAGAACAAGGTGAAGGTGGCGGCGGGATTTGGTGGGGATCTGGATTGGGAGGAGTTGGTGAATCGAGAGGGGAGCGAGCTGTGCAGTGGTTGGTTTGGAGCGGATCCCGATGGGAGAAGTGGGTGGCGGCGCAGCGACATGACAGGAGGAGGATTTCTAGGGTATTCCAGATTAGGTATGGGATGGACTATATATATAGTGGAAGGAGGATGATTTGGATCATCTGAGAATAAATAGCTAGGGAGTGCAAATAATAAAACGGTGATATTTTGTAGACGTTTGGGGATGATCCGGATCCAACGGTGACGACTGCCCGGGTCGGGTCCGAGACAATTTCGGACGTGCACGTGAGGGGTTCGATGCACTGTGCCGAGAGGGTTTCGGACCGTGCGGTCGCATCGGACAACTCTGGAAGCGAAGAGGGGAAGGTGGATGGACTAGGTGGGCTGTGGCGAGACTGCGAGGGGGAGAAGAGAGAGAGAGGGCCCGACATCTGTTTCCGGAGACCAAAAACGTCCGACGTTAGACCGGCTATAATGCCGCTATAGTTAATCGTTGGGGCGTCAAACGAACTCCGAATGCGATGAAACTTGACAGGTGGTCTATCTACACTATAATAAGACCACACGCCAACTTTCATCCCATTCCGAGAACATTTTCCGGCCACTTATAAAATACTATTTCGGACATGCCGCGGGCGTGTGCAAATGTGTCTGGGCTCAGAACGGACAACGGACGGAACTGGGAGACCCGGACTAATGCAAGTTTCGAAAACATGATGATGCAATGCAGATGATGACATGGCAAGATGCAACACGAAAGCAAATGACATGGCAACGACAGCGAATAACTGGAGGACACCTGGCACATCGGTCTCGGGGCGTCACACATACTTAGTGCAAAATGAAGGCTAGCAAAAGATTGGGAAGTGACCAACCAAGAACCGAATAATCTCATAAGCAAGCATTAAGCATAATTAACACCAAATAATGCACCACAAGTAGGATATAATTTCATTGCATGATTATTGACTTTCATGCATGCATAGGGAATCACAAACCTTAACACCAATATTGCTACTAGAGCACAATTATTGATCAACATAACTCACATATCACATCATCATATCTCAAAACTATTACTAAGAATCAAGTTTATTTTGTCCAATGATCTTCATGACACTTTCTTTACTTTATCCTTCTTGGATATCTATTACTTTGGCACTAATTTTCACGAGTTTCTTTTCATAATCTCAACCAAATATAAGTGAAGATCATGAGCATAACAAATTTTCTTTCTCTCAAAATAATTTAAGTGAAGCAAGAGAGAATTTATTCAAAATTTTACTAACTCTAAAATAAATCTAAGTGAATCAAGAGAGCATTTCTTCAAAAATAACAAAGCATACCGTGCTGAAAAAGAAATAAGTGAAGCACTAGAGCAAGTCCTAGCTCATAAAAGATTTAAGTGAAGCATAGCGAGCAATTCTAACAAGTCATGACATAATTTTGGCTCTCTCAAATAGGTGTGTCCAGAAAGGATTACTAACTTAAAACACAAAAAAAACAAGCAAATACACATATAATACAGGACTCTCCAAGCAAAACACATATCATGTGACGAATAAAAATATAGTCTCGAGTAAAATACCAACAGTTGTTGGAAGAAAGCGGGGATGCCACTCGGGGGCATCCCCAAGCTTAGTTGGTTGCTCATTCTTGAATAATAGCTTGGGATGCCGGGGCATCCCCAAGCTTAGGCTCTTACATCTTTCCTTCATCCATCGTAAGATAACCCAAAACTTGGAAACTTCAATCACACAAAACTCAACAAAGCCTTCGTGAGATCTGTTAGTATAAGAATAATAAACCACTACTATAAGTGCTGTATCAAACCAATTCTTATTTTGTTTTTGTATTATATCTACTGTATTCCAACTTTTATATGGCAAAAACTCATCAAAGAACACCATAGGGCCATCAAAATAAGCAAACAACACAAAAAAAAACAGAATCTGTCAAAACAGAACAGTCTGTAACAATCCGACTATTTCGAATACTTCTGTAACTCAAAAAACTCTGAAAAATTAGGATGGGCTGAGAAATTTGTATATTGATCTACCGCAAGTCGAATGGGTATTTTATCGCTCTCTGGTAAAAAAATGAAAATTAATTTCGTGAGCGCAAACTATTTTTTCAGCAAGATTAAACAACTGTTGCCCAAGAAGATCCTAACGGCTTTACTTGGCACAAACACTAACTAAAACACAAAAAACACAATTATAACAGTAGCATAATTGTTCTAACACTCAAGAACATAAATCAAAAAGCAAAAATAAATTTTATTCATTGGGTTGCCTCCCAACAAGCGCTATAGTTTTACGCCCTTAGCTAGGCATAAAGCAAGGATCTAAGTTTTGTCATCTTTGGTTCGAGATCCATAAGATGCCCTCATGATTGATTCATAGGGTGGCTTAATTCTAATTCTAGGAAAGTGTTCCGTACCCTTCCTCAAAGGAAATTGGAACTTAATATTGCCTTCTTTCATATCAATCACGGCACCGATAGTGCGTAAAAACGGTCTACCAAGAATAATTGGACAAGACGGGTTGCAATAAATATCAAGAACAATGAATCTATGGGCACATAATTCCTATTTTCAAGAATAAGAACAACATTAATCCTTCCCATAGGCTTTTTAATAGTATAATCCTCCAAGTGCAAATTCAAGGAACATTCTTCAAGGTTGGTAAGACCAAGCACATCACATAAATATTTCGGAATTGTGGAAAAACTAGCACCCAAGTCACACAAAGAAAAACACTCATAATTTTTAATCTTGACTTTGATAGTAGGTTCCCACTCGTCATACAATTTTCTAGGAATTGAAACTTCTAATTGCAATTTTTCTTCAAAAGCTTTCATCATAGCATCAACAATATGTTTAGTAAAAGCTTTATTTTATTCATAAGCATGGGATGAATTTATCATGGATTGCAACAAAGAAATACAATCAATCAAAGAGCAACTATCATAATTAAATTCTTTGTAATACAAAATAGTGGGTGCATCACTAAATAAAGTTTTGACCTCTCCAAACCCACTTTCATCAATTTTCTCAACATGATTTTCACCCTCTGAAATATTGGGACGCCTTCTACCTAAAGTTGACTCTTCTCCAGTCCCTTTTTCATCATTATTAACTTTAGTAAACAAGGTATCAATAGAAGAAACACCAATCATTTTAAGATCTTCATCACTTTTATCCTCTAATGAGATTGGTTTAGCGGCCATTTGATTCACTAAGGTAGCTTGTGCAGATATTTTTCCTAACAAACTTTCAGCAAAAGCATACTTAGATTGGAGGTTGCAAACTTCTCTACTAATATCATCAAGTTGTTTCGTAATAGCATCTAGCACAATGGAGTGCTCCTTTAGTTCTTTAGGAAAATACTTATTATGCTCAAATTGTGTAGTCATATACTCCATAGTACTTTTATCAATTTCATGCAAAATATTGGGTAAGTAACATCATAATATTTTCTTTGAGGCATCATGACTATGCGAACAAGAACGCACACAAAAATAGATCCGGCAGGAAGACGACGAACGGAAAAAGAGAGGCGAATAAAAACAAATTTTTGTGTAGTGGGGGAGAGGGAAACAACAGGCAAATGGCAAATAATGTAAATTGCGAGGAGATGAGATTTATGATTAGGAACCTAGTTTATGTTGAAGATCCCCCCGGCAACGGCGCCAGAAATTCTCCTTGATGGCAGCTGGAACTACGTCGGTATTTCCCCGGAGAGGGAGGGATGATGTAGCACAACGACGGTAGAGTATTTCACTCAGTTATGAAACCAAGGTATTGAACTAGTAGGAGAACCAAGCAACAGAATGTAAACAGCACCTGCACACAAATAACAAGACCTCGCAACCCGACGTGTTAAAGGGGTTGTCAATCCCTTTCGGGTAGCAGTGCCAGAAATTGGCGAGTTAATGGGAGAAAGGTTGTAATAGATTGATAGATCAAATGCCAAATAAAATAAATTGCAGAAAGTTATTTTTGGATTTTTGGTTTAATAGATCTGAAAATAAAAGAAAGGAAAAAGTGGACCGCAAAGGCAAATAAATGAGAAATAAGACCCGGGGGCCGTAGGTTTCACTAGTGGCTTCTCTCGAGAAAAATAGCAAACGGTGGGTGAACAAATTATTGTTGGGCAATTGATAGAACTTCAAATAATTATGACAATATCCAATGATCATTACATAGGCATCACGTCCAAGATTAGTAGACCGACTCCTGCCTGCATCTACTACTATTACTCCACACATCGATTGTCGGTGTCAAAATCGGCAGATCTTGGGTAGGAGGTCCCGAACTGTGCCTCTAAGGTTTGATGGTAACATGAGACAAGGGACACGATGTTTTACCCTGGTTCGGGCCCTCTCGATGGAGGTAATACCCTACGTCCTGCTTGATTGACTTTGATGAGTATAGGGGTTACAAGAGTTGATCTACCACGAGATCGTAATGGCTAAACCCTAATTGTCTAGCTTGTATGATTATGATTGCCTCTACGGACTAAACCCTTCGGTTTATATAGACACCAGAGGGGGCTAGGGCTGTACAAAGTCGGTTTACAAAGAAAGGAATATTCATATCCGCATGCTAAGCTTGCCTTACACGCCAAGGAGAGTCCCATCCGGACATGGGAGAAAATCTTCTGTCTTGTATCTTTACGGCCCATTAGTCCGGCCCATGTCATATAGCCCGGACGCCCGAGGACCCCTTAATCCAGGACTCCCTCAGTAGCCCTCGAACCAGGCTTCAATGACGGTGTGTTTGGCGCATAGGTTGTCTTCGACATTGCAAGGCGGGTTCCTCCTCCGAATACTTCAAAGCATCTGACCCGAAGAGTTATATTCTGCTATTCATTTAATGTAATACCCTTTGGCTCCCGCGCCTCCTTCTCTTCTGCTTCCACGTGTCGAACAAATATAGAAGGTTAGAGTTTTTTTGCACATAACACCCTGGCCATAAAAAACGTCTATATAAAGGGATTGGATCTTAGATGCCATTCCACACCAGGCAGAAAATCCTTAGAGCTCGCTAGGAGAAACCACTCAAACATGGATAGCGCTCCCAGTTCTTCCTCCCGCCCTCATGGCTCCGAAAAAGGCGATTGGGAGAGATGCTCAGTATCCCATGCCCAGCTGACCAAGCTCCAGGCTGCCTTCCCCCTGCAGATCTAATCCCAGTGCAGGCGGGATTAACTTCTTTTACGGGCGAAGCCTTGGCGGAAAAATTCCTGAATCCTTCAAAAGGGGAGTGATGTCTACCACAAAACCTTCTTCTTGTAGACTTTATTGGGCCTCCAAGTGCAGAGGTTTGTAGGACAGTAGCAAATTTCCCTCAAGTGGATGACCTAAGGTTTATCAATCCATAGGAGGCGTAGGATGAAGATGGTCTCTCTCAAGCAACCCTGCAACCAAATAACAAAGAGCCTCTTGTCTCCTCAACACACCCAATACAATGGTAAATTGTATAGGTGCACTAGTTCGGTGAAGAGATGGTGATACAAGTGCAATATGAATGGTAGATAAAGGTTTTTGTAATCTGAAAATATAAAAACAGCAAGGTGACTAATGGTAAAAGTGAGTGTAAACGGTATTGCAATGCTAGGAAACAAGGCCTAGGGTTCATACTTTCACTAGTGCAAGTTCTCTCAACAATAATAACATAATTGGATCACATAACTATCCCTCAACATGCAACAAAGAGTCACTCCAAAGTCACTAATAGCGGAGAACAAACGAAGATATTATGGTAGGGTACGAAACCACCTCAAAGTTATTCTTTCTTATCGATCTATTCAAGAGTCCATAGTAAAATAACATGAAGCTATTCTTTCCGTTCAATCTATCCTAGAGTTAGTACTAGAATAATACCTTAAGACACAAATCAATCACAACCCTAATGTCACCTAGATACTCCAATGTCACCTCATGTATCCGCGGGTATGATTATACGATATGCATCACACAATCTCATATTCATCTATTAAAACCAACACAAAGTACTTCAAAGAGTGCCCCAAAGATTCTGCCGGAGATTCAAGACGAAAACGTGTGCCAACCCCTATGCATAGGTTCATGGGCGGAACCCGCAAGTTGATCACCAAAACATACATCAAGTGGATCAATAGAATACCCCATTGCCACCATGGGTATCCCATGCAAGACATACATCAAGTGTTCTCAAATCCTTAAAGACGCAATCTGATAAGATAACTTCAAAGGGAAAACTCAATACATTACAAGAGAGTAGAGGGGGAGAAACATCATAAGATCCAACTATAATAGCAAAGCTCGCGATACATTAAGATCGTATCACCTCAAGAACACGAGAGAGAGAGAGAGAGAGAGAGAGAGAGATCAAACACATAGCTACTGGTACATACCCTCAGCCCCGAGGGAGAACTACTCCCTCCTCGTCATGGAGAGCACCGGGATGATGAAGATGGCCACCAGAGAGAGATTCCCCCTCCGGTAGGGTGCCGGAACGGGTCTAGATTGGTTTTCGGTGGCTATGGAGGCTTCTGGCAGTGGAACTCCCGATCTATTGTGTTCCCTGAAGTTTTTAGGTTATATGGGTATATATGGGAGTAAGAAGTACGTCGGTGGACCTCCGGGCTGTCCACGAGGCAGGGGGCGCGCCTAGGGGGTGGGCGCGCCCCCCCTCGTGGGCAGCCCGGGACTCTCCTGGTCCAACTCCGATACTCCGTGGGCTTCTTCTGCTCCAATAATAAGTTCCATGAAGTTTCAGGTCAATTGGACTCCGTTTGATTTTCCTTTTCTGCGACACTCTAAAACAAGGAAAAAAACTGAAACTGGCACTGGGCGCTAGGTTAATAGGTTAGTCCCAAAAATCATATAAAATAGCATATAAATGCATATAAAACATCCAAGGTTGATAATAAAATAGCATGGAACAATAAAAAATTATAGATACGTTGGAGACGTATCAGCATCCCCATGCTTAACTCTTGCTCGTCCTCGAGTAGGTAAATGATAAAAATAGAATTTTTGATGTGGAATGCTACCTAACATATTTCTCTAAGTAATTCTCTTTATTGTGGCATGAATGTTCGGATCCATAAGATTCAAGACAAAAGTTTAATATTGACATAAAAATAATAATACTTCAAGCATACTAACAAAGCAATTATGTCTTCTCAAAATGACATGGCCAAAGAAAGCTATTCCTTCAAAATCATATAGTCTAGCTAAGCTCCATCTTCACCACACAAAATATTTAAATCATGCACAACCCCGATGACAAGCCAAGCAATTGTTTCATACTTTTGATGTTCTCAAACTTTTTCAATCTTCACGCAATACATGAGCGTGAGCCATGGACATAACACTATAGGTGGAATAGAATGGTGGTTGTGGAGAAGACAAAAAGGAGAAGATAGTCTCATATCAACTAGGTGTATCAATGGGCTATGGAGATGCCCATCAATAGATATCAATGTGAGTGAGTAGGGATTGCCATGCAACGGATGCACTAGAGCTATAAATGTATGAAAGATCAACAAAAGAAAGTAGTGGGTGTGCATCCAACTCGCTTGCTCACGAAGACCTAGGGCATTTTGAGGAAGCCCATCATTGGAATATACAAGCCAAGTTCTATAATGAAAGATTCCCACTAGTATATGAAAGTGACAACATAGGAGACTCTTTATCATGAAGATCATTGTGCTACTTTGAAGCACAAGTGTGGTAAAAGGATAGTAGCATTGCCCCTTCTCTCTTTTTCTCTCTTTTTTATTTTTTTATTTGGGCCTTCTCCTTTTTTATGGCCTCTTTTTTTTAGTCCGGAGTCTCATCCCGACTTGTGGGGGAATCACATTCTCCATCATCCTTTCCTCACTGGGACAATGCTCTAATAATGATGATCATCACACTTTTATTTACTTACAACTCAAGAATTACAACTCGATACTTAGAACACGATATGACTCTATATGAATGCCTCCGGCGGTGTACCGGGATGTGCAATGACACATGAGTGACATGTTTGAAAGAATTATGAACGGTGGCTTTGCCACAAATACAATGTCAACTACATGATCATGCAAATCAATATGACAATGATGGAGTGTGTCATAGTAAACGGAACGGTGGAAAGTTGCATGGCAATATATCTCGGAATGGCTATGGAAATGCAATGATAGGTAGGTATGGTGGCTGTTTTGAGGAAGGTGTATGGTGGGTTTATGGTACTGGCGGAAGTTGTGCGGTACTAGAGAGGCTAGCAATGGTGGAAGGGTGAGAGTGTGTATAATCCATGGACTCAACATTAGTCATAAAGAACTCACATACTTATTGCAAAAATCTATTAGTTATCGAAAGAAAGTACTACGTGCATGCTCCTAGGGGGATAGATTGGTAGGAAAAGACCATCGCTCGTCCCCGACCGCCACTCATAAGGAAGACAATCAATAAATAAATCATGCTCCGACTTCATCACATAACGGTTCACCATACGTGCATGCTACGGGAATCACAAAATTTAACACAAGTATTTCTAAACTTCACAACTACTCACTAGCGTGACTCTAATATTACCATCCTCATATCTCAAAAGAATCATCAAGTATCAAACTTCTCATAGTATTCAATGCACTTTATATGAAAGTTTTTATTATATCCCTCTTGGATGCCCATCATATTAGGACTAAATTCTTAACCAAAGAAAATTACCATGCTGTTTTGGACTCTTAAAATAATATAAGTGACGCGTGAGAGTTCATTTATTTCTATAAAATAAAACCACCACTGTGCTCTAAAAATATATAAGTGAAGCACTAGAGAAAATGACAAACTACTCCGAAAGATATAAGTGAAGATCAATGAGTAGTCGAATAATTATGCAACTATGTGAAGACTCTCTAACATTTAAGAATTTCAGATCTTGATACTTTATTCAAACAGCAATAAAAACAAAATAAAATTAATTGACGCTTTGTTTCATGTGGTGAATAAAAATATAGCTCCAAGTAAAGTTACCGATGAACGAAGACGAAAGAGGGGATGCCTTCTGGGGCATCCCCAAGCTTAGGCTCTTGGTTTTCCTTTAATATTTCCTTGGGGTGCCTTGGGCATCCCCAAGCTTAGGCTCTTGCCACTCCTTATTCCATAATACATCGAATCTTTACCCAAAACTTGAAAACTTCAAAACACAAAACTTAACAGAAAACTCATAAGCTCTGTTAGTATAAGAAAATAAATCACCACTTAGGTACTGTTGTGAACTCATTATAAATTCATATTGGTGTAATATATACTTTATTCCAACTTCTCTATGGTTCATACCCTCCGATACTACTCATAGATTCATCAAAATAAGCAAACAACACATAGAAAACAGAATCTGTCAAAAACAGAACAGACTGTAGTAATCTGGATAAAACGTATACTTCTCGAACCCCAAAAGTTCTAAAATAAATTTCCGGACGTGAGGAATTTATATATTAATCATCTTCAAAAATAATTAACTAAATAGCACTCTCTAATAAAAATGGCAGCAATTCTCGTGAGCGCTAAAGTTTCTGTTTTTTACGGCAAGATCAACAAGACTTTCCCCAAGTCTTCCCAACGGTTCTACTTGGCACAAAAACTAATTAAAACATAAAAACTCAATCATAACAGAGGATATATAAATTATTTATTACTAAACAGGAGCAAAAAGCAAGGAACAAAAATAAAGTTGGGTTGCCTCCCAACAAGCGCTATCGTTTAACACCCCTAGCTAGGCATGATGATTTCAATGATGCTCACATAAAAGATAAGAATTGTAACATAAAGAGGGCATCATGATGAATATGACTAGAACAGTTAAGCCTAACCCACTTCCTATGAATAGGGATTTTGTGAGCAAACAACTTATGAGAACAAGAATCAGCTTGCATAGGAAGTTAAAACAAGCATAACTTCATAACTTTAAGCACATAGAGAGGAAACTTGATATTATTGCAATTCCTACAAGCATATATTCCTCCCTCATAATAATTCTCAGTAGAATCATGAATTAATTCAACAATATAACCAGCACCTAAAGCATTCTTTTCATGATCTACAAGCATAGAAATTTTATTACTCTCCACAGAAGCAAAATTCTTCTCATTCGGAATAGTGGGAGTATCATAAGAGACTCGAATACTAGAAATTGTTTCCACATTAAAAGAGTAATGTTCAGAAAAAGGGTAATCATAATCATGACAAGTTTTATAAATATTATCATCACTACTTTTTATAGCATAAGTGTCATCACAATAATCATCATAAGTAGCAAGTTTGTTCTCATCATAATCAATTGAAACCTCTTCCAAGATAGTGGAACATTACTAAATAAAGTCATGACCTCTCCAAATCCACTTTCAACAATATAATCATGATAAGTTGGAGGCATGCTATCATCATTATAAATTTGCATATCAAAACTTGGGAGACTAAAAACATCATATTCATTAAACGTAGCATCTCCAAGCTTGGGACAAACATTAATTGCAGCAAATATATTCTCAAAAACATAATCTTCATCAAACATAGCGTTCCCAAGCTTGGGCCTTTTCATATCATAAGCATAATCACTCTCATCATCAATAGTATGGATAGCACCAATAGTATAGCAATTATCATCATCACAATGAGTAATAGGAGCAACATTATTTGGGAGAGATACCTTTCTAACTTTGCTTCTCCGTCTTTTCTTTTTCTTCTGCACATCATGTGTGGGTTTAATATTCTTTTTGGAGCTCCTTATTAATGAGATTGGTTGAATAGAAGGCTCCTCCTAGTTACCTGATTCATCATAAGAAATAATAGGAGGATATTGGGAAGCCTCTTCCCTTTCATTAGTATTCTCTTCACCCTCTATTGGTTTTCTTTTCTTTATGTAATTGGCAATATAAGGGTTTTCAATGCAATTCACCGCACAATACATATAAATTTCCTCTAGATCAAAATCAAGAAATTTATCGAGATTAAATTTTGGAATACCCTCAGTTATACGTTTCATTTCTTCATAACCCAAAAGAAGACTAAGCTCTTTATGATGCTCAAGGGATAATCAAGTTATCACAATTTTTGGACACGACTTGATCATGAAACAAATAGCATTGGAGCTTTAAATGACCATGTTCATTGCAAAGTTCACAAGGATAGCGATAAATATTGAATCTTTCAGCACAAACATCTAGCCTTTCTTGCAACAATTTAGTTTCTAAATGCTTATGCCTCTTGCAATATCTATCTTCCCTATTTGGTGTGTACATGCAAACCCAATGCACTCCACAAAAATTGACGTGTTTATAGGAGATATTTTCATCATAACTAGTGCAATCATCATTAGTACTATGGATATTCAAGGAGTTCATACTAACAACACTGCAATCATGCTCATCATTCAAAGATTTAGTGCCAAACATTTTAATGTACTCTTCTTCTAACACTTTGGCACAATTTTCCTTTCCATCATACTCACGAAAGATATTAAAAAGATGAAGCGTATGAGGCAAACTTAATTCCATTTTTTTCGTAATTTTCTTTTATAAACTAAACTGGTGCTAAAACAAGAAACAAAAAGATTCGATTGCAAGATCTAAAGATATACCTTCAAGTGCTAACCTCCCCGGCAACGGCGCCAGAAAAGAGCTTGATGTCTACTACACAACCTTCTTCTTGTAGACGTTGTTGGGCCTCCAAGTGCAAAGGTTTGTAGGACAGTAGCAAATTTCCCTCAAGTGGATGACCTAAGGTTTATCAATCCGTAGGAGGCGTAGGATTACGATGGTCTCTCTCAAGCAACCCTGCAACCAAATAACAAAGAGTCTCTTGTGTCCCTGTGGGAGTCCTGGATTAGGGGGTGTCCGGATGGCCGGACTATACCTTCAGCCGGACTCCTGGACTATGAAGATACAAGATTGAAGACTTCGTCCCGCGTCCGGAAGGGACTTTCCTTGACATGGAAGGCAAGCTTGGAAATACGGATATGTAGATCTCCTACCATTGTAACCGACTTTCTGTAACCCTAACCCTCTCCGGTGTCTATATAAACCGGAGGGTTTTAGTCCGTAGGACAACATACAGAACAATCATACCATAGGCTAGCTTCTAGGGTTTAGCCTCTCCGATCTTGTTGTAGATCTACTCTTGTACTACCCATATCATCAATATTAATCAAGCAGGACGTAGGGTTTTACCTCCATCAAGAGGGCCCGAACCTATGTAAAACTTTGTGTCCCTTGCCTCCTGTTACCATCCGGCCTAGACGCACAGTTCGGGACCCCCTACCCGAGATCCGCCGGTTTTGACACCGACATTGGTGCTTTCATTGAGAGTTCCTCTGTGTAGTCGCCATCAGGAAGGATGCCTCGCCCCATCTTTAAAGACGGCACCGTTGCTAAGGGAGCTTTGGCTGTCGGCCAAACCCTCCGGCTATGTGGTTTTCTTATGACCGTCTGTTCGGCTTCTGCGCCGACGATGACCTCTCGAGCCATTGAAAACAATCTTCATGTCAGCTCGGAACTCGCCGAGCAGTTAGATCCAATGGAGCTCTCCTCCATAAACGAGCTCTTGGATCGCATCGCCGCCCTGGGAGTCGCTACGAATTATGACCAGATTGGGCCTAAACCCGATCTGAGAGAGATTAACTCTCCCCAAGTCACCCATCACGTTGCCGTGGTAGAGGGACAGTGCGGCGACCCTTCATCTATCTTAAGGACTAGCTACGTCCGGATTCCGGATCCCTCCAAGAAGGATACCCGCAGAGGGGAGGATATCACTCAAGACCTGAACTTAGAGTGAGGCGACGGGCTGGATTCATTGGACAACATCCAGGAATCCAAATTTTCGAGTTCGGAAATCCCTCGGCCTGTGAGCCTCAGATTGGGTGAGGCTTCGGATTTAATTCCACCCACCCACCCGAACATAAGTGATCTATCCCAAATCAGGCAAGAGCCCGAAGAAACAGTACATCATTACTGGGCCAGATTCCTCCTGGTTAGGAACAGGACAAGGGACTACCGCGAGGAAGACACAATCTCAATCTTCTGCAATAATTGCAAGGACAAGGGAATCCTCAATGCCATAAGTCGCCGTGATATCACACGCTTCGCTGACTTGGCGTCCATTGTACGGAAGTACTATGCGATGGAAAGCACCTGGAAAACCGAAATAAAATTTTGGGACGATCCGGCCCTGAATACAAACCCAGTCCGAAATAAAAGGGTGCATCATCGCCAGACACCCGGGTCAAACACCAAAAAGCAAAAACCCTCTACAGGGCATGGAACCGTACTGGAAGGATGGCTTAATGGACCCTGTAAAATTCACAGCACAGAGGACGCCACACCAACTCACAGCCTTAGAGCATGTTGGATACTCCGGCAGGTGGCCAAAATTGGCGAAGATCTCCTAATTCCGGAGGCCACAGAAAGCCACCCCAGAGACACCAATACGGTATTAACAGTCTTCGAGACTTTCGCATTAAATAATATGCAAAAAAGGACACTCCACAGCCTTGCCGAAGTCTACCAAGTAGCAACAATAAACCCATGGAGTGACACAGCTATTACCTTTAACGCGAGTGATGAACCTAAATTCTGAACAGCCCGAGCACCAGCCGCATTGGTCCTCAGTCCAATAGTGGACGACTTTCATCTTACCAAGGTACTCATGGACGGCGGCAGCGGATTGAACCTCATTTATGAGGAAACCCTTCAAAAAATTGAAATAGACTGGAACCGCATTGAGCGAAGTAGCACAACCTTTGTAGGAATAATCCCAAGTTGGGAAGCGCGCTGTACAGGAAAAATCACACTAGATGTGGTGTTCGGCACGCCGGATAATTACAGGTCTGAAGAGGTCACTTTCCATGTGGCTCCGTTCAGCAGCGGTTATCATGCTCTGCTAGGGCAGGAAGCATTTACAATCTTCCAAGCAATACCCCATTACAGGTACATGAAGCTCAAGATGCCCGGGCCTAACAGGATCATCACTCTCCCTAGTGATCCGGACATAGCACTCCGCACCGAAAACAAGACAGCCGCACTGGCCCTCGAGGCACTATCCGAAGCCCTAGCGGCTGAGGAACTGACTGCGCTGTGCTCCATGGTGAATAGGGACGATGTGGTACTCGACAAAAGCTCCAAGTCCACCTCCTTTAAACCGGCGGACGAAATAGTCAAATTCCAGGTCCATCCAACGGACCCCAATAAAACAGCTTCCATCAGGGCACAGTTAAACCCTGATGTAGACGCCACACTCCAAGAGTTCCTACAAGAGAACTGGGACATTTTCTCCTGGCACCCTTCAGACATGCCAGGAATCCCATGCAGGCTGGCCGAGCACAGCTTAAATATCCTAAAAGGATTCAAACCTATGAAACAAGCTCTTCGGCGTTTTTTCGAACCCAAGAGACAGGCCATGGGAGAGGAGCTAGCAAAGCTATTGGAGGCCAGATTCATTAGAGATATAAAACATCCGGACTGGCTAGCAAACCTGGTGATGGTACCAAAGAAGGACAAATCATGGCGCCTGTGCGTTGATTTTAAAGACCGTAACAAGGCTTGCCCAAAGGATCCCTTCCCCCTCCCCCGCATCGATCAATTTATCGACGCTACCGCAGGACACGATTCGTTGTGTTTACTCGACGCATATTCCGGCTACCATCAAATCAAGATGGCAGAATCAAACCAAGCCGCAACGACATTTATCACACCATACGGCCCATTCTGCTTCAACACAATGCCCTTCGGGCTCAAAAACGCCGGCGCAACATATCAGCGCATGATTCAGACATGTCTGGCAAAACAGTGGAGGCATATGTAGATGATGTGGTTGTCAAAACAAGACATGTCGAGTCTCTAGTAGACGACTTGAGGCTCACATTTGATAACCTCCGAACATACGACATCAAGCTCAACCCGGAAAAATGCGTTTTTGGTGTCCCAGCCGGAAAGCTCTTGGACTTCATTGTCTCCGGTAGAGGAATTGAAGCAAACCCAGCCAAGATCTGAGCTCTGTCAAAATTGGATATCCCAAAGGACCTCAAACAAATACAAAAGTTAACCGGATGTGTGGCGGCTCTAAGCCGCTTTATCTCCCGCTTGGGAGAAAAGGCCCTACCCCTTTACCGCCTCCTCTGGCGCACCGTACACTTCGAATGGACAGATGCAGCCACGGCCGGAATCAATGAAATAAAAGCCATATTGGCAACAAACCCAGTCCTGGCCGCACCAAACATTGGCGAACCAATGCTATTGCACATTGCAGCAACACATCAGGTTGTAAGCGCAGTGCTCGTCGTCGAACGAGAAACGGACGGACACAAATTCCCCCTTCAAAAGCCGGTCTATTATGTGTCCACTGTCCTCACTCCGTGCAAATCACGGTACCCGCATTATCAAAAGATTGCTTACGTGGTATTCATGGCATCCCGGAAGCTACAACACTACTTTCAAGAGTGTTCAATAACAGTAGCCTAGGAAGTACCACTGAACAATATTATAAACAACCGTGACGCAACAGGGTGGATTGCAAAATGGGCCATTGAGCTCCTCCCGTTCGACATAACTTATAAGCCACGGTGAGCCATCAAGTCGCAAGTTTTGTCCGACTTTGTCGCAGAATGGACGGAGGCCGAACTCCCTAAAGAGTACGGCATATATTCAAATTGGATCATGCATTTCGACATCTCCAAGATGTTGGCCGGACTAGGGGCTGGCGTCGTTTTGACGTCCCCCACAGGAGACACAGTTCAATACGTACTCCAGATTATGTACACAGACTCCAACAATGCAGCCGAATATGAGGCCCTTTTACATGGTCTTTGGATGGCAGTATCCATGGGCATTCAACGCGTAGAGGTGCACGGGGACTCGAACCTTGCAATATCCCAAATAAATGGAGACTTCTATGCCAAGGATCCAAAAATGGCAGCTTACCGCAACACCGTCCTAAAAATATCAGCTCGGTTCGAAGGGCTTGAATTTCACCATATAGCCCGGGAAAATAATCAGGCGGCAGATGTCCTGGCACGCATCAGCGCAAAACGCGATGTAGTCCCCCCCAACATCTTCTTGGAAAGGTTGTTCAAGCCATCCGTAGTATGGGAAGGGGAGCCGAACAATAACAGCCCGGACGCAACCGCACTGCCTGACACCGAACATTCTGACACAATCGGAGGCTCTGCCAATGAAATAACACCTTCAGCCCATGTAATAATGTTCGTCATCGCCCCGTGGACAGAACCATTCCTCGCCTACCTTACTAGGCAGGAACTCCCCGAGGACCAAAATGAGGCACGCTGCATAGTGCGGCGATCGAAAGCCTACAAAGTCCACGAGGGAGAGCTTTATAAGAAAAGCACTACCGGAGTCCTTCAAAGGTGCATCTCCGAAGAGGAAGGGAGGAACCTCCTGGCTGAAATTCATGCCGGACTCGGCGATCATCATGCTGCAGCTCGGTCCCTTGTAAGCAAGGCCTTCCGTACAAGCTTCTATTGGCCGACGGCCCGGGCAGACGCCCAGAACTTAGTCCAACGATGCGTCGGTTGCCAGCTCTTTGCAAACCAAAGCCATATGCCACCCACCGCCCTCCAAACTATTCCCATCACTTGGCCCTTCGCGGTCTGGGGGCTTGACATGGTTGGACCCCTTAAAGGCGGAACCCACAAGCAAAAATACTTACTGGTCATGGTGGGTAAGTTCAGCAAATGGATAGAAGCAAGCCTGTTAAGACGGCCGAGTCCGGACCGGTGATAGACTTTATATCCGGGGTTGTACACTGATACGGCGCCCCCCACAGCATCATCACTGATAACGGCACGAACTTCACGGACGACGAGGTAAAACTCTGGTGCAAAAACATGGGCATCAAGCTCGATAATGCTTCCGTCTATCACCCACAAACTAACGGCCAGGTCGAATGTGCAAATGGTCTTATCATGAGCGGCATCAAACCCAGATTAGTGCGGTCCCTCAAGGAATCTAACACGCACTGGGTAGAGGAGCTCGACTCCGTACTCTGGGGGCTGCGGACCACGCCGGATCGCACCACCGGATACACACCATTCTTTATGGTGTACGGCGCAGAGGCAGTTTTTCCTTGCGACATAATTCATGACTCGCCTCGAGTGCGCATGTACGAAGAAAGAGAAGACGAGCTCGATCGGCAGGACAGTTTGGACGCATTGGAGGAGGAGCGTGACGTGGCAAAAGCCCGTTCTGCATTCTATCAACAGCAGGCTCGAAGATACCAAAGCAGATAAGTACGGGCCAAAAATTACAACGTTGGCGAATTAGTTCTACGTCTGCCAGACAAGAAAAAGGAAAAACTCAAGCCCAAGTGGGAAGGTCCCTTCATAATTGACCAAGTCCTTACTAGTGGAGCGTACCGCCTGCGAGATGCATCGGATAACCAACTCGAGCCGAACCCATGGAACGCAGCCCGTCTCCAAAGATTCCATGCCTAGCGCCGGACTCTGTGTTCGTCTCCTTCCTCTGTCCATTTTTTATATACTGTCTGTCTTACATTTCTCTCCTTCTCCCCTTCCTTTTTCTTATAGCCTTTAAAGGCTCATCAAATGACGTGCTATTCACACTCATTAAACCTGGGGGCTTCTTTTAACAGAAGCTTATTTATACGGGCTTCATGCCCAACACATGTGTTACACTTCCGCATGTACCTTTTATTTCACAATTATATGCATCGATATGACTTAAGTTTTGGCCAAGCTGGGTTGCCTGGCTCATGTGCTTACCCTTACGTTCCCGATTATTCATCTAGGCGGTAAAGGGAGCACCTCTACAATTGTTACTGCCGGATCAGCCGGATGTGTACCTCAGACTGGGTGAAGCCAAAAGCTAGCGTTCTTAAGGGAATATTTGGTCGGTGACCTAAAAGATGATCTTTTCACTTATTTATTTATACGCCCCCATATGCTTTTTCCCGCGTCTTTTTCGCAGAATGGGCATGCACTTTAGGGCATGCCTCCCAGGGAAAGGAACCCCTAACGGAACTATTCTCCCTGGAAGATGTTTCTTACTAACCATGTAATATAACATAACTAGTCGGGCACTTGTTTGTTCACGCACTAATGACCCCTACGCCTGGTCTCCATGCATTCCCCAGTTCTTATATAACCGCATGGGAATTCGGACACACTCCGGACCGTCAGGTCCCGAGGCTGAAGCGAAAAGGTCGGCCATGACAAACGATCTACAATCTGGCTAGAAGGCATTATAAATGTCAATTAAATTACATAGTCATTCTGACTGATTGTATTCCTATTCAATACTATCTAACAGGCTGTCTAATTTACAGTCCTGCTGGGAATACTTTGCGGCCAATTCTACTTGGCCGTATACTAAGCTTACAGGGATCTCCTTCCCATCGGGCCCCATAGGACCATCCTCGGCCATATGGTTGGGGTCAGCCTTTGTGTACCGCGTCTTCACCATGGCCCAAGCCTCCCTAGCGCCTTGACGGCAGGCCGATATCTTCCACAATCGGAAGCGCCGCCGTGCTCCCTTTAGCTTCTCCGCAAGCTCTACAAGACCTTCGGGCATGGAGATGGATGGCCACAAGGCCTGGGCGACGCCTTGCATTGCCTGCCGAACTCGCTCGAGCAGTTGCGAGAGCTCGGGAAGAAGGTCACCCGTAGAACCGGGCATCTCCTCTGCAGGACGACCTATTAGCACACCTACAGACATTACTCTGTTAGTCGACTTCCTCGCCGAACTTTTTTTCAAAGGTTCGTTCAAGCACTTACTAAATATGCCGCGCCGAAGCCGTTGATTCTCCTTAACGGAGTCTGATAGCTGGGCACAAACATCTTTCAGGTCGACGCCCAGCTTGGTGTTGGCATCTTGGAGATCGTTCTTCTCCCGCCTCACCTTTGTCAGCACCTTCTCACCAGCCTTCAGCTGGAGTAGGAGGTGTTGCCTTTCCGGATTCAATCTGGCGCCATCTGCAATTTCATTTGTCAGATTCGCATCCATGTCGTGCTTCACAAAATACTTATCTTTCGAAGTGTATATTACCAGAGGGGGTCTCCTTGTGCTCCCCTGCCGCGGCTAGTGCGGCCTCAAGTTGGGCTTTGCACTCTTCCAGCTCCTTGGACAGTAGGGAATTCTTTTCTGTAAGAACCTGCATAACAAATGATCCTTAAATCAGTTATTCTAACTATTTCAAGTCTCGGGGGCTACTGGTATATATATATATATAATTACCAAAATTTTCTTACCCGTATGTCTTTTACATATTTCTCCGTGGCTCTGGCTAGACCATTTTGAGCGGCACGGAGGTACGCATCTCCCGGATTGAAGGCATCTAATGCCTCTTGGGAGAAACAAGTGTCACGAAGAATTGTCCGGTGACGCCTGTGGTTCATGGCACTCCCCACCTTAGAATGGGTGGCAGACAACCTGTCCACATCCTCCGTCGGAGGGGCGTCCGGTGCGCGCCTTGTGTTCGCCTCCGCCTCCGGACCAGGCTTTGGAACCTGGCTGGTGGAGGAGCGATTGCCAGCCTCTCTGGATATAGTTCGGCGAGGTCTCTTTGTCCTGAAGAGAGCACGAGTGTTAATATGCCTTGCAGGTATAACACCTGGGAAAAGGGGGCGCGCCATACCTTCGCGCTGACGCCTCGGTCCGGACTGCACCTCTTTTCTGCCCACGGGGCCCTGCGGCCCCTCGTTGGCTTGTCGCCGCAGGTTCGGCCTCCCGTCTCAAAAACCTCCCCTGCAAAGGTCGGTTGTAATCAGGAAACTGAAAACACGAGAGGGTGGACCCCTATTCGGGGTACTGGGACTTTGATCTCAGTTACTTGGGAGGCCGGGATTAGCCCTGGGTAATCGGCCGTAATGGCCACCAAGGCATTGTCCTTGCTCAATTGATGGAACACTCCATCAATCAGCTCCACAGATAAGTCGGAATCCTCTTGAGAGGCCGGGTTGAGGGACCATCCTGGGTCCTCGGGTTGTGGAGGAGGGTTGTTTATTTCTTTAACAGCATGGCGTAGTTCCTACGTTGAAGTCGTTAGACTGAATATTTAACAATGGGAATATAAAACGGATGGGCGAGTAAATGTGACCACTTACCCAGCTTGGGGGATTGTACATAGAAAATCCACCCTGTGGGTCGACGCGGAGAAATTCCTCCTCTTCTCCCTTGTACAAAGCGAACAAGGTCTTTGTTAGAGCCGCATCCGAATCCGTCCCCTTACGGCCGTAGCGGGTGGCGTCGTCCTCCCCGTTGAAGTCCCACATGGGGTGGCTTCTATACTGTAGCGGCTGCACCCCTCACATGATGCATGCGGCCATGACCCCGATCATGGTCAGTCCGGAATGAGCTAACAATCTTATCCGGCCCATCAGGTAATGAATGTCCTTGTCACTTTCCCTCTGAGGGCTTCATGGACGCCAACTTAGGCGCTTCTTTAGTGGAGCACTTTCGAACTCAGGGAGGCCGATCCGTACAGGATTCGGCAGCGGGACGTCCTCTATGTAAAACCATTCCGAAGGCCAGTCCTCGGACGCCTTCTTCGGGGTTCCGGATAGATATCCGGTCCTGGCGATGCACCACACTTTGGCTCCGCCCACTTGATATATTGACCCCTTCTGAGAACGGGGCACAAGGCAGAATAGCTCTTTCCATAGCCCGAAATGAGCCTCAACACCCAAGAACAGCTCGCAGAGGGCTACGAAGCCCGCGCTATGCAATACGGAGGCAGGCGTAAGATTGTGTAGCTGGAGGCCATAGAACTCCAGGAGCCCCCGGAGAAACGGATGGATTGGAAATCCGAGCCCTCTTATTAAATAAGGGACAAGGCATACCCGCTCTCCTTTGGAGGGATTAGGGGCACTCTCCGCTTGCTCTCCGCAATTATAGATGGCAAGACCGGCTCGAACCGGGACCATATAGGCTGGGGGGAGAAATCCCTTGGTCTAGAGCGTCACTAGCACGCTATGCGGGATAGAGCATCTCTCCCAATATCCAGGCTAAGGGCTGGAAGGGCGAAAGGAGGAGTTTGCGACGGCTGGCCATGGTAGAATGGACCTTTGTCGGATGCGCTCTGATGAACACTCGCGAAGGGGAGAAGGTGTGGTTTGGATCTTAATCCTCGTCCCCTTAAATGGGCGGCTCGTTTACATAGCTAGGGTGTGGATGTAAAAACACTCAGACTTTTCATATTCGTTTGACACGTGGGAGACGGCCATTATTGGGCGTAGAAGCCAAGGAGCGCAACATTCACAAGAAACCGGACTTTATTCAACAGGTACACAGAATTTGGAGGAGAACCCGCCTTGCAATGCCGAAGACAATCTGCGCGCCGGACTCATCGTCATTGAAGCCTGGTTCGGGGGCTACTGAGGTAGTCCTGGATTAGGGGGTGTCCGGATGGCCGGACTATACCTTCAGCCAGACTCCTGGACTATGAAGATACAAGATTGAAGACTCCGTCCCGTGTCCGGAAGGGACTTTCCTTGGCGTGGAAGGCAAGCTTGGCGATACGGATATGTAGATCTCCTACCATTGTAACCGACTTTCTGTAACCCTAACCCTCTCCGGTGTCTATATAAACCGGAGGGTTTTAGTCCGTAGGACAACATACAGAACAATCATACCATAGGCTAGCTTCTAGGGTTTAGCCTCTCCGATCTCGTGGTAGATCTACTCTTGTACTACCCATATCATCAATATTAATCAAGCAGGACGTAGGGTTTTACCTCCATCAAGAGGGCCCGAACCTGGGTAAAACTTCGTGTCCCTTGCCTCCTGTTACCATCCGGCCTAGACGCACAGTTCGGGACCCCCTACCCGAGATCCGCCGGTTTTGACACCGACAGTCCCCAACACACCCAATACAATGGTAAATTGTATAGGTGCACTAGTTCGGCGAAGAGATGGTGATACAAGTGCAATATGGATGGTAGATAAAGGTTTTTGTAATCTGAAATTATAAAAACAGCAAGGTAACAAGTAATAAAAGTGAGCGTAAACGGTATTGCAATGCTAGGAAGACAATCTCAGATGTCACCTCAAGTATCCGCGGGTATGATTATACGATATGCATCACACAATCTCAGATTCATCTATTCAAACCAACACAAAGTAGTTCAAAGAGTGCCCCAAAGATTCTACCGGAGAGTCAAGACGAAAACGTGTGCCAACCCCTATGTTCATGGGCGGAACCCGCAAGTTGATCACCAAAACATACATCAAGTGGATCAGTAGAATACCCCATTGTCACCACGGGTATCCCATGCAAGACATACATCAAGTGTTCTCAAATCCTTAAAGACTCAATCTGATAAGATAACTTCAAAGGGAAAACTCAATCCATTACAAGAGAGTAGAGGGGGAGAAACATCATAAGATCCAACTATAATAGCAAAGCTCGCGATACATCAAGATCGTATCACCTCAAGAACACGAGAGAGAGAGAGAGATCAAACACATAGCTACTGGTACACACCCTCAGCCCCGAGGGAGAACTATGTCCTCCTTGTCATGGAGAGCACCGGGATGATGAAGATGGCCACCGGAGAGGTATTCCCCCTCCGGCAGGGTGCCAGAACGGGTCTAGATTGGTTTTCGGTGGCTACGGAGGCTTCTGGCGGCGGAACTCTCGATCTATTGTGTTCCCTGAAGTTTTTAGGGTATATGGGTATATATGGGAGGAAGAAGTACGTCAGTGGACCTCCGGGGTGTCCACGAGGCAGGGGGCGCGCCCCCACCCTCGTGGGCAGCCCGGGACTCTCCTGGTCCAACTCCGATACTCCTTGGGCTTCTTCTGGTCCAAAAATAAGTTCTGTGAAGTTTCAGGTCAATTGGACTCTGTTTGATTTTCCTTTTATGCGATACTCTAAAACAAGGAAAAAATAGAAACTAGCACTGGGCTCTAGGTTAATAGGTTAGTCCAAAAAATCATGTAAAATAGCATATAAATGCATATAAAACATCCAAGGTTGATAATATAATAGCATGGAATAATCAAAAATTATAGATACATTGGAGACGTATTAGGGAGCAAGTGTGCTTTGTTTCCTTTCTCTTGAGAGGCGTTGGATTTCCAATCCACCCTTTCCTCTGAGGTCTCATGGAGTACTATGGCCTCTGATACGTCCACTTTGCATCATTCTTTTATATCAAGATTTATTGCATTATGGGCTGTTATTACACATTATGTCACAATACTTATGCCTATTCTCTCTTATTTTACAAGGTTTACATAAAGAGGGAGAATGCCAGCAACTGGGATTCTGGCTGGAAAAGGAGCAAATATTAGAGACCTATTCTGCACAGCTCCAAAAGTCCTGAAACTTCACGGATGATGTTTTCCAAATATATAAAAAAACATTGAGCGCAAGAACTTCACGAGGGGGCCACACCCTGCCCACTAGGGTGTGGGGCACGCCCTACCCCCTGGGCACGCCCCCCTACCTCGTGGGCCCCCTGGTGGCCCTCCGTTGACCTTCTTCTGCTATATGGACTCTTTCGATGGGAAAAAATCATAAGCCATCTTCTCGGACGAAACTTCGCCGCCACGAGGGGGAACCTTGGCGGATCCAATCTAGGGTTCTGGCGGGGCTGTTCTGCCGGGAAACTTCCCTCCCGGAGGGGGAAATCATCGCCATCGTCATCACCAATGCTCCTCTCATCGGGAGAGGGCAATCTCCATCAACATCTTCATCAGCACCATCTCATCTCAAAACCCTAGTTCATCTCTTGTATCCAATTCTTGTCTCCAAGTCTGGGATTGGTGCTAGTAGGTTGCTAGTAGTGTTAATTACTCCTTGTAGTTGATGCTAGTTGGTTTAATTGGTGGAAGATCATATGTTCAAATCCTATATGCACATTAATACCCCTCTGATTATGAACATGTTTATGCTTTGTGAGTAGTTACTTTTGTTCATGAGGACATGGGAGAAGTCTTGCTATTAGTAGTCATGTGAATTTGGTATTCGTTCGATATTTTGATGTGATGTATGTTGTCTCTCCTCTAGTGGTGTTATGTGAACGTCGACTACATGACACTTCACCATTGTTTGGGCCTAGAGGAAGGCATTGGGAAGTAATAAGTAGATGATGGGTTGCTAGAGTGACAGAAGCTTAAACTCTAGTTTATGCGTTGCTTCGTAAGGGGCTGATTTGGATCCATATGTTTCATGCTATGGTTAGGTTTACCTTAATACTTTTGTTGTATTTGCGGATACTTGCAATAGAGGTTAATCATAAGTGGGATGTTTGTCCAAGTAAGGGCAGCACCCAAGCACCGGTGCACCCACATACCAAATTATCAAAGTACCGAACGTGAATCATATGAGCGTGATGAAAACTAGCTTGACGATATTCCCATGTGTCCTCGGGAGCGCTTTACATCATATAAGAGTTTGTCCAGGCTTGTCCTTTGCTACAAAAAGGATTGGGCCACCTTGCTGCACTTTATTTACTTTTGTTACTTGTTGCTCGTTACAAATTATCCTATCACAAAACTATCTGTTACCACTTATTTCAGTACTTTCAGAGAATACCTTGCTGGAAACCGCTTATCATTTCCTTCTGCTCCTCGTTGGGTTCGACGCTCTTACTTATCGAAAGGACTACGATAGATCCCCTATACTTGTGGGTCATCAGACTCCAACTGCACAATCTTACGCCGAGCTCCATTCTGCACATCACGGCCTTTATCGCTCTTTGCGAGCTGTTCCTAGGCTGCGAGGCCCATTTTGAGTTATGGAGAAAATTGTTCTGCCTCGTCCCCCGCTCCCGAAAGGGATCCATATTCGAGGTGGGCGGCGCCGAGATATGGTGCATAGTAGGAACCGAATACCTGTTCGGCACGCCGAAGAAGGCATCCGAGGAGTGGCCCTCGGAGTGGTTTTATATTGAAGACGCCGCCCTCCCTGACAGAGTCCGAATGGGCCTTCCCGAATTTTCCAGTGCTCCATTAAAGAAACACCCTAGATGGCGCCCTCGGAGCCTCGAGGAGGACGATAGCGTGAAAGTCAAGATGTTAATGGACAAGATAAAAATACTCACCCAATCCGGACAATCCATGATCGAGGTCATGGCAATTTCCATAACGCGAGGTGTTCAACCACTCCAATCCAAAGGGCTTCCCATGTGGAACTACAATGGAGAGGATGATACATCCCGCTACGAGTGCCAGGGTCCGGATAACTTCGTTGCCCTGGCGGCCATGTTGGGTGATCTTTACAAAGGGGAGAAAGAATAATTCACTTGTCTCAAGTGCCGAGATGGCTTTTCCATGTACAACCTCGTAGCTGGGTAAGCTTCCAATCCAGATCCTCACTTAACCTCCTTTCTGAGTCGTAATTAGTCAATCTTAACCCGACCATTCTTACCAGGAATGGAGGAAGGCCACCTCGGGGATCTATAGCCCCACTCCGCGGCCAGAGGACCATATTCGGGATATGGATCCCAGATTCGAGGGGGATCCAGATATACTCATGGAGCTCAAGGAGGGGATCTTCTATCAAGCGAGTTACGACGACACAGAAGTGGCTATCGAAGCTGATTACCCCGGCTTTCTTCCATCTTCCCATGTAAGTGCCCAGGGAGCATCTCCTCCAAAATAGCTTTCCCATTGCGCCTCGCCCACTGCACAGTCTCGTGCTTCATAGGGGCAGCTCTTGTCTCGCCACGCCGCATCGGGATCGTCCCTTAAGAAGGGGACGCCGACACAAGGCGGATCTTCGAAAATAAAGGTGGACGGTGATTCTTCCAAGCTCCGACCTTCATAAAAAATGTACGACTTTTTATATGCCCTGCGGCAAACGTACCGAACTGTGACCTTTTTCTTATCCCCCATATTTCAGGAAGAGCACTCATCAGACTATATTTGGAGAACTCGCCGGACACACGTACATCAATCCGACCCCGGACCCTGCCTCTAGGGCTAGAGTCGATATGGGTGCCATGCCGGATTGTCCTCTCTCTGATGATTCGAATAATGTATCTGTCACCAACTCCGAGGTGGAGAGTGCCATGAACCATCGGTGCTGGAGGGCAGCTATGCGCGATCCTACCTTTACTGAAGAGGCATTCAATGCCTTCAGTTCGGCAGATGCATACATCCAAGCTGCTCGGGATGGGCTTGCTGGGGCCACTTTCCAGCTTTCAAAGGATATGCGCGTAAGATTATTTCGTGTAGATTTAATAGCCATATACCAGTAGCCCCCTAGACTTGAAAATAGTTGAATCAACTGATTTTAAGGATCTATGTGTAATCAGATACTCACATAGAAGAACATCATGCTATCTCGGGAGTTGGAGCAGTGTTGGACCTAGCTGACTTCTGTTACTGCCAAACTAGAGAAGTCCAAGGAGGCACCGACTGGAAATGTTCCCTTCTGTCTGGAAAAATAATCATGTGCCAGTCATGTGTATGCAAATGAGCACAGTTTCGTTTTACAATGGCAACATCGGCAGCGCAGCTGGAAGAGAAACTGAAGGCCGTGCAGGCGGACAAAGAACATGCCGAAAGGCAAGAGGCTGCTGGTCAACGTGTACTGACACGGACCATAGACGAGAAGAACAAGCTACAGGAGGCCAACACCCAGCTCGGTGAAGAGCTGAAAGATGTGAGAGCCCAACTAGCAGACGCCTTGAAGGAGAACAAAAAGCTGAGAGGCGGCATATTCAGTATGCCTTGTAACTTATTGTCGAGTTCGCTTGTAGCGACCCGACCCGAATGGATCAAGTCTCTGTGCTTAAGTGTCATCCCTGGATCGGTATGCTGACACACACAATACTTGAAGGATTTATAACAGAGGTAAATCACATGTATAAAGTAACGTAAATACTATTACCTCAATCCATATAGCGGAAGCAACAAGGTTGTGGATTCCCATCAACACCAACGGCAAAGTTGAGTGTAGAAATCGTAACCCTAACGTATCACTTACTCGTCGTAAGAAACCTGCAACATGAGACGTTGCAGCCTGAAACGGGTCAGTACATTGAATGTACTGGCAAATTCACACCATAGAGAAAATGATGAACAATGGCTATCACTATATGCATATTTCGCTGGTGGAAAAGCTCTATGGTTAAAGTTTTGCGTAAAGCCAGTTTTTCCCTACTGCAAAGGAATAAATTTATTTAACTATCATGGTGGTTGTTAAACATCGAGAATGGTTGACAGCATTCCGATCCCAATTAAGTGAACAATTAAAACCCAACAACATTAATTATAAGTAACATGATGAGATTCATAGGATAATCCAAGAACTAGATACTCAAGATGTCCATAACCGGGGACACGGCTAATCATGATTAGTTTGTATACTCTGCAGAGGTTTGCACACTTTTCCCCACATGACTCGATCGCCTCCGTTTGTTTTCTCGCACTACATGGTGTTTGAGAAACGGATGACCGAGACATAGTCTTTCAGAAGCGCTAGCACCTTACATGTGGGGTAGACCATACCACCTACAACCCCTACATCTGCTAGTCCACCCCGTAAGAGTTCGCACAACTTAGTCAACTATGCCAGAGCCCATAGTAGCATGTGGCTGCACACGGAAGTTACTAGCATGAATTATCTTATGATCCCTTTGAGCCTGGGTGGCGGTCCAAAATAAAACAGGCAAGTCCTGATAGACATCAGGTGCCTCAATCCACCCAGATGTGTGTTTAAGTTGCCACCTTAGAAAAACTGTTAATTAACAATACTCACATCTGTCATGGATATCACTCACCCAATCCACGTCTACTAGCATAGCATGGCATAATAAGCAAACATAGAAGTAACTCCCAAAGGTTTCATAATAAACAGGTAATAGGTACTACCTCATCTACTTCCCATCCCACAGTTTAATTAGATCCTAATCATGCAATGTGTGAGGATTGATCTAATGCAATAAAACTGGGTTGTAGAAAAGGTATGATCAAAGTGTGAACTTGCCTGCAATGTAGATGAAGATGATTCGCACTTAAAACTCTTGATAGATCTACTCGTCACACTCCGGTCAATCTATCGTAAGCAAACAATAGTAACCACACAATAAGTACTCATCTAATGCACACGTAAAACTCGAACGAGAGAACGAACCAGAAAGTTCAACTTAAGAACTCCGGTTGCAAAGAAAGAACGAACCGAACAAACGATGGGAAAACAAACGGCGGAAGAAAACCACTCGGTTCTAGCAAGTTGAAACTAGGTTAAATTTTACCATAGCAAAAACTTGTTCAAGTTGATTAGACAGAACAGCAGTTTCGAGACAAAACTCTAGGCGCTTGAATCACCTGATTCCGATAAACGGGCGAGAAGATAAACTAGAACGAAGATCGGATCTGAGATCGCGATCGCGGAATAAATCTGATGGAAAGAGAGAGACGAACGGTTAAACGAACGGGCGTCGTTAACCGGGAATAATCGGTGATCATATTCGTTGAGATGAATGGTCCAAAAGAAGAACGAAAACTGATCTAGGGTTTTCGAAAAAGAAACCGAAAAAGAAAATGGAAAACCGATCTAGGGTTTCGGAAAAGAAACCGAAACGAAGAATCGGAGAGAAAAACCGGAAAAGAAAACCGGAACGGTTTCTTTTAAAAGAACCGAACCACGGGGAAGAAAAAGAGAGGCGCGGGGCTACCTCTGGCGAGGCGGGGCGAACGGTGGCGACGGCGGCGTGCTAGGGCGGCGGCGGCGCTATAGGGGCGGCGGCGGCGGGTGAGGGGCGCGGGGTGGGGCGCGGCTTGGGGAGGAGAGGGGGTTTGGGTTTTTGGTGTGAGGAGAGGGGGGGGGGTCTATGGGGGTATTTATATAGGAGAGAGGAGAGATTACTTGGGGTAGGGGACAAGAAATAGAGTAGGAAAAAGAAAAAACGAAACAAGGAAAAGGGGCTAGCCTAGAATCCTAATAGGATTCGGCCAGGGAAGAGGTGGCGGCTGGCCTGGCGCCTGGCACCTGGCGCTGCGCGCGGCTGGGGTGGAGCGGCGGCTGGCTGGGCCTTTGGCCCGGCTGGCCTGCGGAATTTTTGTTTTAACTGGTTCCGCGAGCAGAAAAACAAGAAAAAGAAAAACTAAACGGGCTCCAAAAACCCTAAGGTAAATTTTCCCCGACTCCTAAAAATGAGTCAAACAAAATGAACTTTTCTACGGACCTAAAATGCAATTTTCGAAAACGCGCATTTTTCCCTATCCAAAGAAAAACAAACGAACACCGGAAAACGAAATTTGATCTATTTATTAAATCTTCATATTTCCTATATTTTGGGAAAGTCATATTATTCCCTCTCTCATATTTTGATATCGGAAAAATAATTGAAGATGAAATAAATAAATCAAATGATCCTCTTTTCAGATTCGAGAAAACTCTCAAATATGAAAATAACGAAATCTCCAACTCTCTCCGAAGGTCCTTGAGTTACGTGAAATTTCTAGGATCGACCAAAATGCAAGAAAATAAGATATGCATGATGATCTAATGTATAACATTCCAAATTGAAAATTTGGGATGTTACATCGCTGATGCGAATCCTAACAAGTTTATGTCTGTAGGTGTGTTGACCGGGCGGCCCGAAGAAGAGGTGTCTGGATTTCAAGGCGACCTACTACAAGAGCTGTCTAAGGTGCATGTGCGAGCGTGGAAGGCAATGAGGAACATCGCTAAGGCTTTATGGCCGGCAGATTCTCCTCCAGGAGGTATGGAGGACCTCGTGAATTTATTCAAGGGAGCTCGGCGCCGTTTTGGGAGATATCGACATGCCGAGAAGGTGCTAGGGAAGCCTGGCCCATGGTAAAAACACGGTACACCAGACTTGATCCCAATCATATGGCCCGGGTCAGACCTCGAGGATCCGACGGACAAGAAATTCCGGTCAGCCTGGTGTACCACCAAGTGAAGGTGGCCGCCAAGTTCTCCCAACAAGATTGTAAACTAGGCAGCCTGTTAGAGGGTCTAGAGGAAGAAGAAGTTTTTGAGTCTAAGTAGCAATGTACTTTTGTCAACAAACTTGTCTCCAGCAGAATTTGTAAAACGATTTTCATGGCAGACTTTCTGCTTCAACCTCCAAAAACTCTAGGTTAGGAGTGTTTCTGAATACTATACCATAGGTAAACACCAAAGTATGTTTGGAAACCAGGTAGTCCGGTCATCGTTGCTTGAACAGACAAGTTGTATTCGGGGAGTTATGTTATATTACATTTGATTGTAAAAAAACATCTTCCAGAGAGAATAGTTCTGTTAAGGGTTCCTTTTCCTGGGCTGGTATGCGGTTCTTTGTGCATACCGAAGTTGTGATGCTAAAAAATCACAGTACGCGTTTATACTCTGGGGTTTTGTAGTGCCACAAGGGAATTTCGTCTTTTGCTCACCGACCAATCATTCCCATAAGAACGCTAGCTTTGGGCTTCACCCGTCTGAGGTACATGTTCGGATGACCCCGCTGTAACAATCACAGAGGTGCTCCCTTTATGCCTTAGCCGAACAAGCGGGAACATAGGGCATAAGCGCAGGAGCCAGGCAACCCAGCTTGGCTAAAACTTAAGTCATAAAGGTGCATATAATGGTGAAGAAAAGACATACATGGATAGATGACACATATATACGGTGAGCTTGATGCTCGAAAAATAATAATAACAAGAATAAGCTTCTTGTGAAAAGAAGCCCCCAGGTATTGTGGGGTATGTAAATTTGAGGATGTCTACCCCTCAGGTGTGCGGTTTATCCAAACACGAGCTAGAATTCCTATAGAAATGAGGCAAAAAGGAAAACTGTAAAAGGGAGAAAAGAAAGAACGAGAAAAAGGTATATGTGCGGACTTAGGCGTAGAATCTTTGAAGCATTGTGAAGACGATAGGCTCCTCCAGTGAGAACTTCATCTATAATGAAGGGACCCTCCCATTTGGGCTTGAGCTTGTCCTTTTTGTTTTCTGGTAGGCGTAAAACTAGTTCACCGACATTGTAGGTCTTTGCATGTACTTCTCTACTTTGGTATCACTGAGCCTGCTGTTGATAGAATGCGGAACGGGCCTTCGTGACATCGCGCTCCTCCTCCAGGCCGTCCAGGTCGTCCTGCCGATCGAGCTTGGCTTCTCTCTCTTCATACATGCGCACTCGAGGTGAGTCATGAATAATGTCGCAAGGCAAGACTGCCTCCGCACAGTACACGATGAAAAAGGGTGTATATCCGGTCGTGTGATTGGGCGTGGTCCACAGCCCCCAGAGTATGGAATCGAGTTCCTCGACCCAGTGTTTGTCTAATTCTTACAGAGATCGCACTAGTCTGGTATTGATGCCGCTCATTATCATGCCTTTAGACCGTTCGACCTGACCATTTGTCTGAGGGTGGTATATGGAGGCGTAATCAAGCTTGATGCCCAAGTTGGTGCACCAATTTTTCACCTTGTTGGCTGTAAAGTTAGAGCCGTTGTTAGTAATAATACTGTGCGGGACACCGTAACGGTGTACGACGCCAGATATGAAGTCTATCACCTGTCCGACTTTAGCCGTTTGGCTTCTATCCATTTAGTGAACTTGTCCACCATTACCAACAAGTATTTCTTCCTATGGCTTCCCCCTTTAAGAGGTCTGACCATATCGAGCCCCCAGACCGCGAAGGGCTAAGTAATGGGAATTGTTCGGATGGCAGTGGGCGGAATATGGCTTTGATTAGCGAAAAGCTGGCATCTGACACAACACTGTACGAGGTCTTGTGCATCTGCCCGGGCTGTGGGCCAAAAGAAACCAATGCGTAAGGCTTTACTTACAAGGACCGAGCTGCGGCATGATGACCGCCAAGACTACCATGTAATTCAGCCAAGAGCTGCCATCCCTCTTCTTCAGAGATACATCGTTGAAGGACTCCAGTAGTACTTTTCTTGTACAGTTCTCCTTCGTGAACTTTGTAAGCTTTTGAACATCGAACGATGCAACGGGCTTCAGTTTGATCCTTAGGGAGCTCATTCCTAGTGCGGTAGGCAAGGAAAGGCTCGGTCCATGGGGCAATTACAGCCATAATTTCATGGGCCGATGGTGTCATTTTGGTGCCTGAGCCCCCGATGATATCGGGACTATGTTCGGAATCGGGGGTTATGATCGGCTCCGGGTCGGTGCTCCCGTTCTCGTCCTACCACACCACGGATGACTTCAAGAGCCTTTCCACAAAGGTGTTAGGTGGGACGGGGTCGCGTTTAGCGCCCATGCGAGCAAGGATGTCCGCGGCTTGATTACTCTCTCGAGCCACGTGATGAAACTCGAGACCCTCGAACCGAGCTGATATTTGGAGTACGGCGTTGCAGTCAGCCGCCATCTTCGGATCTTTTGCATCAAAGTCTTTGTTTATTTGGGATATTGCGAGGTTGGAATCCCCATGCACCTCAAGGCGTTGTATGCCCATGGATACAGCCATCCGGAAACCATGCAATATGGCCTCGTATTCGGCTGCATTGTTAGAGTCCGTGTATAGTATTTGGAGCACATAACGAACTATGTCTCCTGTGGGGGGTGTCAAGACGATACCAGCCCCTAGTCCGGCTAACATTTTGGAGCCGTCAAAGTGAATCACCCAGTTGGAATACGTGCCGTACTCTTTAGGGAGTTTGGCCTCTGTCCATTGGGCAATGAAGTCAGCCAACACCTGAGATTTAATGGCTCGGCGTGGTTTGTACATTATTTCAAATTGTAGGAGCTAAATGGCCCATTCCGCAATCCTGCCAGTGGCGTCCCAGTTGTTTATAATATCAATGAGTGGTACTTCGAAATCCACCGTGATTGAGCACTCTTGGAAGTGGTGTCGTACCTTGCGGGATGCCGTAAAGACTGCATATGCTATCTTCTGATAATGCGGGTATCGGGATTTGCATGGTGTAAGGATCGTCGATACGTAATATACTGGTTTTTGGAGTGGGAATTTATGTCCCTCCTCTTCTCGTTCGACGGTGATCACCGCACTCACCACCTGGTGAGTTGCCGATATGTAAAGCAGCATTGGTTCGCCGATGTTTGGTGCGGCCAGGATGGGGTTGCTGGCTTGCAAAGTTTTTATTTCCTCCAGTCCGGCTGTTGCAGCGTCCGTCCATGCAAAGTGGTCAGTGCGTCGGAGCAGGCGATATGGTGGCAGTGCCTTTTCTCCTAGTCTGGAGATAAAGCGGCTCAAGGCTGCCACACACCCGGCTAGTTTTTGGACCTGTTTGAGGTCAGTTGGCGTTGCCAATTGTGATAGGGCTCGGATTTTGGCTGGGTTTGCTTCAATTCCTCTATTGGAGAAAATAAACCCGAGTAGTTTGCCGAAGGGAACACCGAAAAAGCACTTTTCCGGATTGAGCCTTGTCATATGTTTGGAGGTTGTCAAATGTGAGGCGTAAGTCATCCACCAATGATTCAACGTGCTTGGTTTTGATGACTACGTCGTCTACTTATGCCTCCATAGTCTTGCCTATTTGCTTTTCCAGGAACGTTTGAATCATGCGTTGGTAAGTGGCGCCGACATTCTTGAGCCCGAAAGGCATATTGTTGAAGCAAAAAGGCCCATACGGGGTGATGAATGCTGTTGCGGCTTGGTCGGATTCCTCCATCTTGATTTGATGGTATCCGGAGTATGCGTCGAGGAAACACAGCGAATCATGTCCCATGGTCTCGTCAATAATCTGGTCGATGCAAGGTAGTGGGAAGGGATCTTTAGGGCAGGCCTTATTAAGGTCTTTGAAATCGACACACAGGCGCCAGGATTTATCCTTCTTTGGTACCATGACCAGGTTTGCTAGACAGTCCGGATGTTTGATCTCTCTGATAAACCTGGCTTCGAGTAGCTTGGCTAGCTCCTCCCCCATAGCTTGCCGTTTGGGTTCGGAAAATCGCCAGAGCGTCCAGCAAAGATGTCTCAGTTTTCGTGCGGCTTGTATCCCTTTAGTATGTTGATACTATGTTTGGCCAGCGCGCGTGGGATTCCTAGCATATCTGAGGGGTGCCAAACAAAGATGTCTCAGTTTTCGCGCAAGAATGCTCGTAATGCGGCGTCGACCGTCGGGTCTAAATGTGCCCCGATGGAAGTTGTTTTCTTGGGATCCATCGGGTGGACTTGGAATTTGACTATTTCGTCCGCTGGCTTGAAAGAGGTGGATTTGGACCTTTTATCAAGGATTACATCGTCCCTATCCACTTTGGAACGTAGTGCGGTGAGTTCCTCGGCCGCTAGGGCTTCGGATAGTGCCTTGAGGGCCAGGGATGCGGTTTTATTTTCAGCGCGGAGTGCTATGTCCAGATCACTGGAGATAGTGATAACACCATTGGGCCCGGGCATTTTGAGCTTCATATACCCGTAATGAGGGATAGCTTGAAAGCATGTGAATGCGTCTCGCCCTAACAGGGCATGATATCCGTTGTTGAAAGGAGCCACCTGGAAGATTATCTCTTCGGACCTATAGTTTTCTTGTGTGCCGAATACCACATACAGCTTAATTTTCCCCGAGCATCTTGCTTCCCTGCTGGGAATGATTCCCCTAAAGGATGTATTACTCTCATCAATGCGACTCCTGTCCATTTGCATTTTATTGAGCATGTCCTCGTAGATGAGGTTCAGTCCGCTGCCACCGTCCATTAGCATTTTAGTGAGCCGAAAACCGTCCACAATTGGGTTGAGGACCAGAGCGGCTGGTGTCCGGACTGAGCGGGATCTTGGTTCATCATCGGCATTGAAAATAATTGTTGTATCATTCCAAGGGTTTATTGCTGCCTCATGGTAGACTTCGGCAAGGTCGCTATCGGTGTCAAAACCAGCGGATCTCAGGTAGGGGGTCCCGAACTGTGCGTCTAGACCGGATGGTAACAAGAGGCAAGGGACACGATGTTTTACCCAGGTTCGAGCCCTCTTGATGGAGGTAAAACCCTACGTCCTGCTTGATTAATATTGATGATATGGGTGTTACAAGAGTAGATCTACCACGAGATCAGAGAGGCTAAACCCTAGAAGCTAGCCTATGGTATGATTGTATGTTATGGTTGTTATCCTACGGACTAAAACCCTTCGGTTTATATAGACACCAGAGAGGGTTAGGGTTACACAAGGTCGGTTACAAAAGAGGAGATATTCATATACGTATTGCCTAGCTTGCCTTCCACGCCAAGTAGAGTCCCATCCGGACACGAGACGAAGTCTTCAATCATGTATCTTCATAGTCTAACAGTCTGGCCAGGCTGTCCGGAGACCCCCTAATCCAGGACTCCCTCAGTAGCCCCCGAACCAGGCTTCAATGACGACGAGTCCGGCGTGCAGTATTGTCTTCGGCATTGCAAGGCGGGTTCCTCTCCAAATTATGTGTACCTGTCGAAATAATGTCCGGTTTCTTGTGAATGTTTGTACTCCTCGGCTTCCTCACCCAATAATGGCCACCTTCCACGTGTTGAGCGAATGCGAAGAGCCAGGGTGTTTTCATATTTACCCCCCTAGCTGTGTGAATGAGCCACCTATTTAAAAAGACGAGGATTCAGATCCAAATCACACCATCCCCCCTTGGCGATCCTTCATCAGAGCGCACCCAACAGAGATCCATTCCATCATGGCCGGTCGACACAGCTCCTCCTCTCGCACCCCTAGTTCCAAGTCGGGAGATTGGGAGAGATGTTCCATCCCGCACAACAAATTGGTGATGCTCCAATCCAAGGGATTTCTTCCCCCAGCGTACCTGGTCCCGGTTTGAGCCAGGCTTGCCACCTACAATGGCGGAGAGCAAGCGGAGAGCCGTCCCAACCCCTCCAAGGGGGAGCAGGTGTAGCGACCAGACCTCAAACGGTCCAATCTCTGTGCTCCGGTGTCATCCCTGGACTAGTAATGCTGACACCACACAGTACTTGAAGGATTTATTACAGAGTAGCAATCACACACTTATTACATTGAGTGTCTCAAAAGAGAACTTATTACAATAAATATGGCTTAAGGCCATCTAATAATGATAACAGTGGAAGGCTTGGAAGATAAGTGAGTCCATCAACTCCAACGGCATCACTGAGTATAGAACCACGACCTAAAACTCCTTAATCGTCGTCTGAAAAGTCTGCAATATTAACATTGCAGCCCGAAACGGGTCAGCACATGGAATATGCTGGCAATGTAACACATAGAGAATAATGGAATGAAACAGCTATTCTATATGCATATTTGGCTGGTGGAAGGCTCTATGGTTACAGTTTTGCGTAAAGCCAATTTTTCCCTACTTCAAAGGAAAAAATTTATTTAACTATCATGGTGGTTGTTAAACATTGAGAATGGTTGACAGCATTCTCAATCCCAATTAAGCATCGTCATTAAACAAACCCATCAAAATTAATTTTATAGTAACATGTTGAGATTCACATGATAATCCAGGTACTAGATACTCAAGATGTCCATAACCGGGGACACGACTAACCATGATTAGTTTATACACTCTGCAGAGGTTTGCGCACTTTTCCCCACAAGTCTCGATCTCCTCCGTTGGATTTCTCGCACTACACGATGTTTGAGAAACGGATGACCGAGACATAGTCTTTCAGAAGTGCTAGCACCTTACGATGGGTAGATCGTACCACCTACATCCCCTACATCTGCTAGTCTACCACTGTAAGAGTTCGCACGACTTAGTCAACTATGCTAGAGCCCATAATAGCTTGTGGCTGCACGCGGAAGTTTCTAGCATGAACAATCTCATGATCCCTTTGAGCCTGGGTGGTGGTCCGAAAAAAAACAGGCAATCCTGGAATACCCAGGTACCTCAATCCACCCAGATGTCTGTTTAAGTTGCCACCTTAAATATACCATTAATTAACAATCTCACATCTGTCATGGATACACTCACCCAATACACGTCTACTAGCATAGCATGGCATAATAAGCAAACGTAGAAGTAACTCCCCAAAGGTTTGATAATAAACAGGTAATAGGTACTACCTCAACTACTTCCCAAACCCATAATTTTAATTAGATCCTAATCATGCAATGTGTGAGGATTGATCTAATGCAATAAAACTGGGTAGTAGGAGGTATGATCAAAGTGTTACTTGCCTTGCTGATGATCCGCGAAACCTAGCGATTCGAAGTAGCAAGCGGCGCACTCCGGGTACTCTACCGCAAACAAACAAGCATACAATAAGTACTCTACTAATGCACGGGTAAAACTCAAATAAGAGATCTAACCAGAAAGTTCAACTTAAGAACTCCGGTTGGCAAAAAGAATCAAATCGAACGAAGCAACGAAAGACAAACGGCAAAAGAAACAGGCTTTGTTTACTATTCTGGATCTAAGGAAATTTTTACAGTGGCAAAAACTTGTTTAAGTTGGTTAAACGGAAAGAGAGTTTCGAGACGAAACTCCAGGCGCTTGAATCGCCTGATTCCGATAAACGAGCGAAAAGTTAGACTAAAACGAAAATCCTATCATAGATCGCGATGAGAAAAATCGTGGATTTAATCCGAGAAAAAGAAAAACAACGAATGTTCGTTAAAACGAACGAACGGGCGAACGTTCACTATTTAAATAAACTGGAAAACCGACCTATTTAAAAAAACCGAAACTAAAAAAACGAAAAAAAAACCATCAGAAAAACCGAACGGTTTTTCGAAAAAACACCGAGGCGAAAAGAAAAAACTCCCTCCGGCGGTCCGGCGAACGGCGGCGGCGGCGGTGCGGCGAACGGTGTTGCGGCGGCAGGGCGGTGGGGCGGGTCGGCGCGGGGCGGCGGCGGCGGCAAAGGCGGCGATGGCGCGGCAAAGGCGGCGGCGGCGCGGGGCTAGGGCGGCTAGGGTTTGGGGGGTCCGGCTGGGCCTCCCCGGCTTATAAAGTCGGACGGGCCTAGTGTCCGGGTTGGACACGGCCCGTAGGTCGGTCGCGTTTTTTTAAATAAAGTTACGCCCAGAAAAAAACAAAAGGAATACTAAACGGACTCCAAAAATCCAGAAATAAATTTTTCCCGGCTTCTAAAATCAAGCCGCACGGGATGAACATTTATTTGGGGCCTAAATGCAATTTTGAAAAATGCGCATTTTTTCCTAAATTCAAATAAAATAGCAAATAAAACCAAATAAAATCTTAATTGATTTTTTATTAAATCCTCAATATTTCTTTATTTTGGGAAAGTCATTTTATTCCCTCTCTCATATTTTTTTTATAATAGAAATTATTGAAGATAAAATAAATAAAATCAAAAGATCCCATTTTCAAAATTTGAGACAACTCAAATGTGAAAATAAAGAAATCCCCAACTCTCTTCGAGGATCCTTGAGTTGCGTGAAATTTCTAGGATCAACCAAAATGCAATAAATATGATATGCAATGACGATCTAGTGTATAACATTCCAAATTGAAAATTTGGGATGTTGCAGCGGGTATGCCTTGTCCCTTATTTGGGCTCGGATTCCCAATTCAGCCGTTTCTCCGGGGGCTTCTGGAGTTCTATGGCCTCCAGTTGCACAACCTTACACCTGCCTCCCTGCTGGATATCGCGGGATTTGTAGCCCTTTGCGAGTTGTTTTTGGGCTGTGAGGCTCATTTCGCTCTGTGGAAGAAGCTGTTTTGCCTTGTGCCCCGTTCTAAGAAGGGATCAGTATATCAAGTGGGAGGAGCCGAAGTGTGGCGTATTGCCGGGACCGGATACCTGTCCGGAACCCCAAAGAAGACGTTCGAAGACTGGCCTTCAGAATGGTTTTATATAGAAGATGTCCCCCTCCCGGACCCTATTCGGATCGGCCTTCCGGAGTTCGACAACGCCCCTTTGAAGAAGCATCGGAGCTGGCGTCCATGGAGCTCCCTGGAGGAAGATGAAAGGGACATTCTTTACTTGATGAGCCGGATAAGTTTTTTAGCTCGATCCGGATTGACCATGATCAAGGTCATGGCCACATGCATCATGCGGGGGGTGCAGCTGCTTCAGTATAGAGGCCACCCCATGTGGGATTTCAACGGGGAGGATGACGCCACCCGCCATGGCCGCAAAGGGCCGGGATCAGCTGCCGATCTAATAAAGATCTTATCCACTTTGTACAAGGGAGAAGAGGAGGAATTCCTTCGTGTCAACCCGCAGGGCGGATTTTCTATGTACAATCCTCCGGGCTGGGTAAGCGGAGACTTTTTATTGCCCATCCATTTCATATTCCCATAGTTAATTATTTATTCTAGCGATTTTATCGCAGGAGCTGCGCCAGGCAATAAAGGAGATAAACAGCCCTCCTCGGCAACCCGAGGACCCCGAACGGTCCCTTGACCCGGCCTACCAGGAGGATCCAGACATATTTGTGGAGCTGATCGACGGGGTATTTTACCAATGGAGTAATGAAAACGCCTTCGTGGCCATTACGGCCGATTACCCTAGGCTAGTTCCAGCCTCACAGGTGACTGAGACCGAAGTCCCAGCATGTAAAAAGGGATCCATCCTTGTGCTTTTTGATTGCCGTATAATAGCCGTGTTTTGCAGGGGAGGTCCTCGAGGCAGAAGGTCGAGCCTGTGGCAACTAGCCAACAAGGGGCCGCAAGGCTAGGCAGGCTGAAAAGATCTGTAGTCCGAATTGAGGCACCAGCGCAGCGGTACGGCGCGCCGTCTTTATTGCAAGACATTATTTGCGGAGGCATATTAACGCCCATGCCTTCTTTTCAAGAAAAAGAGAGCTCGCCAGACTATACCCGGAGAGGCTACCAATCGTGCCTCCACCAGCCAGGCTCCAAGGCCGGATTCAGAGGCGGGAACGAATACAAGGCGTGCGCCGGGTGCTCCTCCGACAGAGGATGCGGATAAACTGTCCGCCACCCATTCCGAGGTGGAAAGTGCCATGAACCACAAGCGTCGCCGGACTGTTCTTCGTGACGCTTGTTTCTCCCAAGAGGCATTGGATGCCTTCAACTCGGGAGACGCGCACCTCCGTGCCGCTCAAAATGGTCTAGCCAAAGCCACGGAGTAGTATGTAAAAGACATATGGGTGAGACAATTTGATGATTATATATATCAGTAGCCCGTGAGACTTGAAACAGTTAGGATAACTGATTTAAGGATCATTTGTTATGCAGGTTCTTACAGAAAAGAATACTCAACTGTCCCAGGAGCTGGAAGAGTGCAAAGCCCAACTGCAGGCCGCACTAGCCGCGGCGGGGGAACCCAAAAAGACCACCTCTGGTAACATATCCTTCGAATGATAAGTATCATATTAGAGTGCGGCGTATATGCAGATCTGACGATAAAATTGCAGATGACACTGGAGCAAATCCGGATAAGCAAACAACTCATATGCCAGCTGAAGGCCGGTGAGAGCGTGCTGACGAGGGTGAGGCAGGAGAAGAATGTTCTCCAAGATGCCAACACCAAGCTGGGCATGGAACTAAAAGATGTTTGAGCCCAACTGTCGGACTCTGTTAAGGAGAATCGACCACTTCGACGCGGCATATTTAGTAAGTGCTTGAACGAACTTTGAAAAAAGAGTTCGGTGAGGAAGCTGGCTGACAGAGTTATGTTTGTAGGTATGCTAACAGGTCGTCCTGCCGAAGAGATGTCTGGTTCGACGGATGATCTTCTTCCCGAGCTCTTGCAGTTGCACAAACGAGTTCGGCAGGTGATGCAAGGCATCGCCCAGGCCTTGTGGCCGTCCGTCTCCATACTCGAAGGCCTTGGAGAGCTTGCGGAAAGGCTGAGGGGAGCACGGAGGCGCTTCCAATTATGGAAGATATTGGCCTGCCGTCAAGGTGCCAGTGAAGCCTGGGCAATGGTGAAGACACGGTACACGAAGGCTGACCCGAACAACATGGCCGAAGTCGGACCTGTGGGGCCTGGTGGCAAGGAGATCTTGTCAGTTTAGTGTACGGCCAAGTAGAATTGGCCGCAAAGTATTCCCAACAGGACTGTAGACTAGACAGCCTATTGGATGGCATTGAAGAGGAATTCAACCAGTCAAATTGACTATGTAATTTTAAAGTGACATGTATGATGCCTTCTAGCCGAATTGTAGATCGTTTGTCGTGGCGGACCTTTTCGCTTCAACCTCGGGACCCGACAATTCGGAGTGTATCCGAATACCCTCTCGGTTATGTAAGAACCGGGGCATGCGTGGAGACCAGGCGTAGGGGTCATTAGTGCTTTATCAGACAAGTGCCCAACTAGTTATGTTATATTACATGGGTAGTAAGAAACATCTTCCAGAGAGAATAGTTCCGTTGAGGGTTCCTTTCCTTGGGTAGGCATGCCCTAAAGTGCATGTCCGGACTGTGACAAGAAGCGCAGAAAAAACATTTGGGGGCAAGTATGGATAATAAATAAAGGTCATCTTTTGTCCACCGACCGAATATTCTCTTAAGAACGCTAGCTTTCGGCTTCACCCAGTCTGAGGTACACGTCTGGCTGACCCGGCGGTAACAATCATAGAGATGCTCCCCTTATGCCCTAGCTGAATTAACAGGAACGTAGGGCATAAATACAAGAGCCAGGAAACCCAGCTTGGCCAAAACTTAAGTCATATCGATGCATATAATGGTGAAAAAAGGTACATGCGGAAGTATAACGCATGTGTTGGGCGTGATGCCCAGGTAAATAATTTAAGCTTCTGTGAAAGAAGGCCCCAGGTGTAGAGAGTGCGGCTAGCACATCTGTAATGTACAAGTGAGGCACAAGGTGACCCTTGAAGGCCTAGAAAAATGAAAGAGAGAAAGGGAAACAAGACAGATGATGCATTGCGGAAAATGGACAAAGGGAGGGGGCTAACATAAAGTCCGGTGCTAGGCATAGAATCTTCAGAGCCTGGCTGCGTTCCATGGGTTCGGCTCGAGTCGACTAGTCGATGCATCCCGCAGTCGGTACGCTCCGCCGGTCAGAACCTGGTCGATGATGAAGGGACCTTCCCATTTGGGCTCTAGCTTGTTCTTTTTCTTATCTGGCAGCCGTAGAACTAGTTCGCCAACGTTATAAGTTTTGGCCCGTAGTTCTCTGCTTTGGTATCCGTGAGCCTGTTGCTGGTAAAATGTGGAACGGGCTTTGGCTACATCGCGCTCTTCCACCAAGGTGTCCAGACTGTCCTGCCAATCGAGTTTGTCTTCTCTTTCTTCATACATGCGCACTCGAGGTGAGTCGTGAATTATGTCTACACCATAAAAAATGGTGTGTATCCGGTACTACGATTCGGCGTGGTCCGCAGCCCCTAGAGTACGGAGTCGAGCTCCTCTACCCAGTGCGTGTTAGATTCTGTTAAGGAGCGCACTAATCTGGGTTTAATGCCGCTCATTATAAGACCATTTGCTCGTTCGATTTGACCGTTGGTTTGTGGGTGATAGACTGAAGCATAATCGAGCTTGATGCCCATTTTGCTGCACCAGAGTTTTACCTCGTCGGCCATGAAGTTCGTGCCGTTATCAGTGATGATGCTGTGGGGGACGCCGTAATGGTGTACAACCCCGGATATGAAATCTATCACCGGTCCGGATTCGGCTGTTTTAACCGGTTTGGCCTCTATCCATTTGGTGAATTTATCCACCATGACCAGTAAGTATTTTTTCTTGTGGGTTCCCCCTTTAAGGGGTCCAACCATGTCAAGCCCCGAGATCGTGAAGGGCCATGTAATGGGGATTGTTCAGAGGGCGGTGGGTGGCATGTGGCTTTGATTTGCAAAGAGCTGGCAACCGGCGCAACGTTGGACCAGGTCCTGTGCGTCTGCCCGGGCCGTTGGCCAATAGAATCCTGTACGGAAGGCCTTGCTTACAAGAGCCCGGGCTGCTGCGTGATGAACGCCAAGTCCGGCATGAATTTCTTCCAAAAGGTTTCGCCCTTCCTCTTCGGAGATGCACCGCTGAAGGACTTCGGTAGCGCTTTTTTGTACAATTCTCCCTCATGGACCCTGTAGACCTTGGATCGCCGCACTATGCAGCGTGCCTCATTTTGGTCCTCCAGAAGTTCCTGTCTAGTTAAGTAGGCCAAGAATGGTTTTGTCCACGGGGCAACAATGGCCATTATTTCGTGGGCTGATTGTGTTATTTCGGTGGCGGAGCCTCCGATTGTGTCAGAGAGTTCGGTTTCAGGTATTTTGGCTGGGTCTGGACTGTTGTTACCGGTTTCCCCTTCCCATGCTACGGATGGCTTGAAGAGCCGTTCCAGAAATATGTTGGGAGGTACCGCGTCGCGTTTTGCACCGATGTGGGCGAGGATATCCGCCGCCTGATTGTTTTCCCAAGCCACATGGTGAAATTCGAGCCCCTCGAACCGAGCTGACATTTTTAGGACGGTATTGTGATAAGCTGCCATTTTCGGATCCTTGGCGTCGAAGTCTCCATTTATTTGGGATATCGCGAGGTTCGAGTCCCCGCGCACCTCTAGGCCTTGAATGCCCATGGATACTGCCATCCGGAGACCACGTAGAAGGGCCTCATATTCGGCTGCGTTGTTGGAGTCCGTATACATTCTTTGTAATACGTATTGAATGGTATCTCCTGTTGGGGACGTCAAAACAACGCCAGCCCCCAGACCAGCCAACATTTTGGAGCCGTCGAAGTGCATGATCCAGTTTGAATATGTGTCGTACTCTTTAGGGAGTTTGGCTTCCGTCCATTCAGCGACGAAGTCAGCCAGAACTTGCGACTTAATAGCTCGTCGTGCCTTGTAAGTTATGTTGAACGGGAGGAGCTCAATGGCCCATTTGGCAATCCGGTCCGTCGCGTCGCGGTTGTTTATAATATCGTTAAGTGGTACTTCCGAGGCTACCGTTATTGAACACTCTTGAAAGTAGTGTCGCAGCTTCCGGGATGCCATAAATACCGCGTACGCTATCTTTTGATAATGCGGGTACCGTGATTTGCATGGAGTAAGTATAGTGGACACATAGTAAACCAGCTTTTGAAGGGGGAATTTGTGTCCGTCCACTTCTCGCTCGACGACGAGCACTGCGCTTACTACTTGATGAGTTGCCGCAATGTATAATAGCATTGGTTCACCAATGTTTGGCGCGGCCATGACTAGGTTTGTTGCTAATATAGCTTTTATTTTGTTGAGTCCGGCCGTGGCGGCGTCCGTCCACTCGAAGTGTTCGGTGTGCCGGAGGAGGCGATAAAGGGGTAATGCCTTTTCTCCCAAGCGGGAGATAAAGCGGCTTAGAGCCGCCACACATCTAGTCAATTTTTGTATTTGTTTGAGGTCTGTTGGGGTAGCCAACTATGACAATTCTCGGATTTTGGCCGGATTAGCTTCGATGCCTCTACTGGAGACGATGAATCCCAGGAGCTTTCCGGTTGGTACGCCGAAAACGGATTTTTCTGGATTGAGCTTGATGTCATATGTTCGGAGGTTATCGAATGTGACCCTCAAGTCGTCTACTAGAGTTTTGACATGCTTGGTTTTAACGACCACGTCATCCACGTATGCCTCCACTATTTTGCCGATCTGGTTTGCCAGACATGTCTGAATCATGCGCTGATATGTTGCACCGGTGTTTTTTTAGCCCAAAGGGCATTGTGTTGAAGCAGAATGGGCTGTATGGTGTGATGAATGCCGTTGCGGCTTGGTTTGGATCTGATGAATCGTGTCCTGTGGTGGCATCGATGATTTGATCGATGGGGGGGGGGGGAGGGGGAAGGGATCCTTTGGGCAGGCCTTGTTAAGGTCCTTAAAATCGACGCACAAGCGCCAGGATTTGTCCTTCTTTGCTACCATCACCAGGTTTGCTAGCCAGTCCGGATGTTTTATGTCTCTGATGAATCCGGCCTCCAATAGCTTGGCTAGTTCCTCTCCCATGGCTTGTCTCTTAGGCTTGGAGAAACGTCGAAGAGCCTGCTTGACTGGCTTGAATCCTTTTAGGATATTTAGGATGTGCTCTGCCAGCCTGCGTGGGATTCCTGGCATGTCTGAAGGGTGCCAGGAAAAAATGTCCCAGTTCTCGCGTAGGAACTCTTGCAGTGCAGCATCGACATCAGGGTTTAATTGTGCCCTGATGGAAGCTGTTTTTGTAGGGTCCGTTGGATGGACTTGGATTTTGACTATTTCGTTCGCCGGTTTAAAGGAGGTGGACTTGGATCTTTTATCGAGTATCACATCGTTCCTGTTCACCGTGGAGCGCAGCGCGGTTAGTTCTTCGGCCGCTAGGGCTTCAGATAGTGCCTCGAGGGCTAGTGCAGCTGTCTTATTTTTGGCGCGGAGTGCTATGTCTGGATCACTAGCAAGAGTGATGATTCCGTTGGGCCCGGGCATTTTGAGCTTCATGTACCCATAATGGGGTATGGCTTGGAAGATTGTAAACGCCTCCCGCCCTAATAGAGCATGGTATCCGCTGCTGAACGGGGCCACTTGGAATGTAATTTCTTCGGACCTGTAATTATCCTGTGTGGAGAATACCACGTCTAGTGTGATTTTTCCAGCACAGCGTGCTTCCCGACTGGGGATGATTCCTCTAAAGGTTGTGCTGCTTTGCTCAATGCGGCTCCAGTCTATTTCCATCATTTGAAGAGTTTCCTCATAGATGAGGTTTAATCCGCTGCCGCCGTCCATGAGTACCTTGGTGAGTCGAAAGCCGTCCACGATTGGACTGAGGACCAGTGTGGCTGGTGCTCGGGCTGTTCGGAATTTGGGTACGTCACTGGCATTGAAGGTAATAGCCGTGTCACTCCAAGGATTTATTTCTGCTATGTGGCAGATTTCTGCCATGCTGCAGAGTGCTCGCTTGCGTCTATTATTTGATGCGAAGGTCTCGAACACCGTTAACACCGTATTGTTGTCCGTGGGATGGTGCTCTGTGGTTTTTGGGAGGAGTAGATCCTCACCACTTTTGGCCACCTGCCGGAGTATCCAACATGCTCTAAGGTTGTGCGTTGGTATTGCGTCCACTGTACTATGAATTTTGCAGGGTCTGTTGATCCATCCCTCCAGTACGGTTCCTTGCCCCGTTGAGGGCTTTTGCTTTTTGGTAGTTAATCCAGGTGTATTGTGATAATGCACCCTTTTATTTCGGACTGGGTTTGTATTCGGGGCCGGATTATCCCAAAATTTTATTTTGGTTTTCCAGACGCTTTCCATCGCACAATACTTTCGTACTATGGACACCAAGTCGGCAAAGCGTGTAATTTCGCGGCGACTTGTGGCATTCAGGATTCCCTTGTCAGTGCAATTATTGCAAATGAATGAAATTGTGTCTTCCTCGCGGCAGTCCTTTATCCTGTTCATGACTAGTAGGAATCTGGCCCAGTAATGGTGTACTGTTTCTTCGGGCTCTTTCCTAATTTGGGATAGATCGCGTATGTTTGGGTGGGTGGGTGGAATTGAATCCGAATCCTCACCCGATCTGAGACTCGGGGGCCAAGGAGTTTCCGAACTCGAAAGTTTGGATTCTTGGATGTTTTCTGATAAATCTAGCCCGCTGCCTGATTCTAGGTTCAGGCCTTGAGTGACGTCCTCCCCTCCGCGGGTATCCGGCTTGGAGGGATCGGGAATCCGGACATATCTAGTCCTTAGGACAGATGAAGGGTTGCTGCATTGTTCCTCCACCACTGCAACGTGATGGGTGACCTGGGGAGAGTTAATCTCTCTTAGATCGGGTTTAGGCCCAATCTGATCATAGTCTGTAGCGACTCCCAGGGCGGCGATGCGATCCAAGAGCTCGTTCAGGGAAGAGAGCTCTATTGGATCTAACTGCTCGGCAAGTTCTGAGTTGACATGAAGATTGCTTTCGATGACCCGAGAAGTCATCGTCGGTGCAGCGGACGAACAGGCGGTCGTAAGAAAACCACCTAGCCGGAGAGTTTGGCCGATAGCCAAAGCTCCCTCGGTGATAGTGCCGTCTTTAAAGACGAGATGAGACATCCTTCCTGGTGGCGACGGCACAGCGGAACTCTCAATGAAAGCACCAATGTCGGTGTCAAAACCGGCGGATCTCGGGTAGGGGGTCCCGACCTGTGCGTCTAGGCCGGATGGTAACAGGACGCAAGGGACACGATGTTTTACCCAGGTTCGGGCCTTCTTGATGGAGGTAAAACCCTATGCCCTGCTTGATTAATATTGATGATATGGGTGTTACAAGAGTAGATCTACCACAAGATCAGAGAGGCTAAACCCTAGAAGCTAGCATATGGTATGATTGTATGTTTTGGTTGTTGTCCTAACGACTAAAACCCTTCGGTTTATATAGACACCGGAGCGGGTTAGGGTTACACAAGGTCGGTTACAAAATAGGAGATATCCATATACATATTGCCTAGCTTGCCTTCCACGCCAAGTAGAGTCCCATCCGGACACGAGACGAAGTCTTCAATCCTGTATCTTCATAGTCTAACAGTCCGGCTAATGGAGATAGTCCGGCTATCCGGAGATCCCCTAATCCAGGACTCCCTCAGTCGCGAAGCACCCATTTGCACCGATTATTGGATGAGAAGGTCTCGAAGACTGTGAGTACTTAGGGATCATGTTCCGAAGAGTACTTTTCTGGTGTAGTGTTTGTGAGGATACCCTCGCCGCTCTTAGCTACCTGCCGGAGTATCCAACATGCCCGTCGGCTGTGCGTTGGTTCGGTATTCAGAGTCCTGTGTATTTGACAGGGCCCATCGAGCCATTCTTCAAAGACAGTTCTGTGTCCCGTAAAGGGCTTGAATTTCTTGTCCACGGGATGATGATTAGGTGCCCCGCGAGGGTGCACCATTTTTACCCGTCCGGGAGATGGCTTAAAGGCATGCGGTTCCCAGCGGGCTGTCTGAGTTTTCCAAGTGCTTTCCACTGTGCAGTACTTTTGTACTATGCGTGCCAAATCTGCGAAGTGCAAGAGACGACGATGATTGAGGTCATTAAGGATTCCCTCATCCGTACAGTTGTTGCGGAATACTGAAATTGCGTAGTCGTCGTAACAATCTTTTATCTTGTTTTTAACAAGGAGGAATCTAGCCCAAAAGTGATGGACTATCTCCCGAGGCTGCTGCCGCACATACATTAGGTCGCATATGTCTGGAGGGCCAGAGTTGCTTGGAGAATATTGCTTGTGGTGGGTGGGCAGGCTCAAATTCACACCCTGATCCAGAGTTTGAAGAATTTCCGAGGTTGCCAGCCCAGGCTCCGGATTGTCCGGAGAATTTTCAGGCTTAACGTCCGATTTTGTGTTCGGAGGACAGGGAGTGTCCTCTCGAGGGTGGGTATCCAGATCTCTTGGTTCGGAAATCCGAACATAGTTGGTTCTCAACGTAGGAGAGGAGTTATTGTCAGCCTATTCCTCCACAACCGCTACCTGATGGGTGATCAGTGGAGATTTAATTTCTCTCTGATCGGGTTTAAGCCCGATATGATCATATTCACTTGAGACTCCCAGGGCGGCGATGCGATCTAGTAGCTCGTTTAAGGACGATAGATCTGCCGGGTCCATCTTGTCAGAATATTCGGGGCTGCTACGGAGGGGATTTTTGGGGACTTGGGGGTTGCCTTTGGCTTAATGGCCAGACGGGCACCCACAGTGAAGTCACCAAGCCGAAGGGTTTGCCCTGGAACTAGGGCTCCTTCAGAAGTGATATCGTCATTGATGACAAGGCGAGCCATCGGTCCTTCAGTCGATGTCACAGGGGAACTCTCAATGAAAGCACCAATGTCGGTGTCAAAACCAGCAGATCTTGGGTAGGGGGTCCCGAACTGTGCATCTAAGGATGAAAGGCAATAGGAGGCAGGGGACACGGTGTTTACCAAGGTTCGGGCCCTCTTGATGGAGGTAATACCCTACCTCCTGCTTGATTGTCTTTGATGAGTATAGGGGTTACAAGAGTTGATCTAGCACGAGATCGTAATGGCTAAACTCTAGATGTCTAGCCTATATGATTATGATTGCCTCTACAGACTAAACCCTCCGGTTTATATAGACATTAAAAGGGGCTAGGGTTGTACAGAGTCGTTTACAGAGAAAGGAATCTTCATATCTGCATGCTAAGCTTGCCTTCCACGCTAAGGAGAGTTCCATCCGGACACGGGGGAAGGCCTTCTATCTTGTATCTTCACGGCCGATCTGTCCATCCCACATCACACAGCCGGACGCCCGAGGACCCCATAATCCTGGACTCCCTCACTAGTGGGGCGCCACTCCTTGGCCTACCTCCTCTCTTCCACCATTAGGACCAATAACTTCCCGGCGGGGGGGGGGGGGGTGGTTCCGGTAACCCCCGGTACTCCAAAACTCATCCGAAACGACCCGAACCATTCCGGTGTCCAAATGTAACCTTCCAATACATGAATCTTTATATCTCGACCATTTCGAGACTCCTCGTCATGTCCGTGATCTCATCCGGGACTCCGAACAACCTTCTGACATCAAATCACATAAACTCATAATACAAATCATCATGGAACGTTAAGCGTGCGGACCCTATGAGTTCGAGAACTATGTAGACATGATCGAGAAACATCTTCCGTCAATAACAAATAGCGGAACCTGGATACTCATATTGGTTCCTACATATTCTACGAAGATCTTTATCAGTCAAACTGCATAACAACATACGTTGTTCCCTTTGTCATCGGTATGTTACTTGCCCGAGATTCGATCATCGGTATCATCATACCTAGTTCAATCTCGTTACTAGGAAGTCTCTTTAGTCGTTCCATAACGCATCATCCAGAAAATAACTCATTAGTCACATTGCTTACAAGGCTCATAGTGATGTGCATTACCGAGAGGGCCCAAAGATACCTCTCCGACAATTGGAGTGACAAATCCTATTCACGATCTATGCCAACTCAACAAACACCATCAGAGACACCTGTAGAGCATCTTTATAATCACCCAGTTACGTTGTGACGTTTGATAGCACACTAAGTGTTCCTCTGGTATCCGGGAGTTGCTTAATCTCATAGTCATAGGAACATGTATAAGTCATGAAGAAAGCAATAGCAATAAACTAAACGATCATAGTGCTAAGCTAACGAATGGGTCTTGTCCATCACATCATTCTCTAATGATGTGATCGCGTTCATCAAATGACAACACATGTCTATGGCTAGGAAACTTAACCATCTTTGATTAACGAGCTAGTCAAGTAGAGGCATACTAGGGACACTCTGTTTGTCTATGTATTACACATGTAGTAAGTTTCCGGTTAATACAATTCTAGCATGAATAATAAACATTTATCATGATATAAGGAAATATAAATAACAACTTTATTATTGCCTCTAGGGTATATTTCCTTCAATTACATCTTGTTGTTGATCACTATATGGTTTATTTGGTGGAATATTATATGTTCGAATCCAATATGCTATTTAATACCCCTCTGATCTTGAGCATGATTATCATTTATGAGTAGTTACTTTTGTTCTTGAGGTCACAGGAGAAATCATGTTGCAAGTAATCATGCGGACTTTATATGTGTTTGATATTTTGATGATATGTATGTTGTGATTCCCTTAGCGGTGTCATGTGAACATCGACTACATAGAATTCACCATCTTTGGTCCTAAGGGAGTGCATTGTGGAGTAGTTATTAGATGATGGGTTGCAAGAGTGATAGAAGCTTAAACCCTAGTTTATGCGCTACTTTGTAAGGGGCCGATTTGGATCCAAATGTTTAATGCTATGGTTAGATTTTATCTTAATACTTTTCTTGTAGTTGCGGATGCTTGTGAGGGGGTTAATCATAAGTGGGAGGTTTGTTAAAGTAAGAATAACACCCAAGCACCGGTCCACCCACATATAAAATTACCAAAATAGCGAACCCAAATCAAACCAACATCATAAAAGTGACTTGATGAAATTCTTGTGTAGCCTCAAGGATGCTTTGCTTATTATAAGAAACCGTTTTGGCCCGTCCTTTGAAAAAGGATTGGGCTACCTTGCTGCACTTTATTTACCGTTATAGTTACTTGGTCGTTACAAATTATCTTGATATCAAACTACCTATTACCGACAATTTTAGTGCTTGCGGAAAATACCTTGCTGAAAACCACTTGTCATTTCCTTCTGCTCCTTGTTGGGTTCGACACTCTTACTTGTCGAAAGGACCACGACTGATCCCCTATTCATGTGGGTCATCAAGCTGTCACAGGGATGTCGGCTCATAGCATCCAGCGTGCTACATCACAACACCAGCAGTACCAAGTCGTCGAAGTTGCATCGTAGCACCATGTGGCTCTGTAACATCCCAAATTTTCAATTTGGAATGTTATACACTAGATCATCATTGCATATCATATTTTATAGCATTTTGGTTGATCCTAGAAATTCTACGCAACTCAAGGACCCTCAGAGAGAGTTGGGGATTTCGTTCTTTTCATATTTGTGTTTTCTCAAATTTTGGAAATAGGATCATTTGATTTTATTTATTTTATCTTCAATTATTTCCATTACAAAAATATGAGAGAGGGAATAAAATGACTTTCCTAAAATAAAGAAATATTGAGGATTTAATAAAAAATCAAATAAGATTTTATTTTGGTTTTATTTGCTACTTTATTTGAATTTAGGAAAAATGCACGTTTTTCAAAATTGCATTTAGGCCCTAAATAAATGTTCATCCTGTGCGGCTTGATTTTAGAAGCCGGGGAAAATTTATTTTGGGATTTTTGGAGTCCGTTTAGTTTTCCTTTTGGTTTTTTTTCGAGTGTAATTATTTAAAAAAACGCAAACCGACCTTTCAGGCCGTGTCCGACCAGGACACCCAGCCCGGCCGGCCTTATAAGCCGGGGGAGCCCAGCCCGAGCCTCCCCAAACCCTAGCACCGCCCCGCCACCGCCGCACCACCGCCGCGCCGCCCCCGCCTGGGGCCGCTGCCCGCCGACCTCGCCACCCGCCAGAGCCACTGCCTCGCCGGAGGTTGACCACTGCCCCGCCGCCGGTGGTTTTCCTCGAGAAAACCGTTCGGTTTTCCGTTGTTCGTTCGGTTTTTTTCCATTTTTTCTAGATCGGTTTTTTTCGTTTAGTTAATTAGCGAGCGTTCGCTCATTCATTCGTTTTAACGAACGCGTTCATCGTTTAGATCCGAATAACGAACGTTCGTTCGTTAATATGTTCGTCATTTTCTTTTTCTCGGATTAAATCCGCGATTTTTCTGATCGTGATTCCTGATCCGATTTTCGTTCTAGTATAACTTTTCGCTCGTTTATCGGAATTGGGCGATTCAAGCAACTAGAGTTTCGTCTCGAAACCCTCTTTCCGTTTAACCAACTCAAACAAGTGTTTGCCTCTTTAAAATTGCCCTAGATCCAGAATAGTAAATGAAGCATGTTTCTTTTGCCGTTTGTCTTTCGTTGCTTTGTTCGATTTGGTTCTTTTTGCCAACCGGAGTTCTTAAGTTGAACTTTCTGGTTAGATCTCTTATTTGAGTTTTACCTGTGCATTAGTTGAGTACTTATTGTATGCTTGTTTGTTTGCGATAGAGTACCCGGAGTGCGCCGCTTGCTACTTCGAATCGCTAGGTTTTGCGGATCATCAGCAAGGCAAGTAACACTTTGATCATACCTCCTACTACCTAGTTTTTATTGCATTAGATCAATCCTCACACATTGCATGATTAGGATCTAATTAAATTGTGGGTTTGGGAAGTAGTTGATGTAGTACCTATTACCTGTTTATTATCAACCTTTGGGAGTTACTTCTACGTTTGCTTATGCCATGCTATGCTAGTAGACGTGGATTGGGTGAGTGAAATCCATGACAGATGTGAGTTTGTTAAATCAATGGTTTTATCTAAGGTGGCAACTGAAATACACATCTGGGTGGATTGAGGCACCTGGGTAGTCCAGCGATTGCCTGTTTTTCTTTTGGACCGCCACCCAGGCTCAAATGGATCATGAGATTATTCATACTAGAAACTTCCGTGTGCAGCCACAAGCTACTATGGGCTCTAGCATAGTTGACTAAGTTGTGCGAACTCTTACAGTGGTAGACTAGAAGATGTAGGGGAAAGTAGGTGTAACGGTCTACCCGTTCGTAAGGTGCTAGCGCTTCTGAAAGACTATGACTCGGTCATCCGTTTCTCAAACACCATGTAGTGCGAGAATCCCAACGGAGGAGATCGAGTCTTGTGGGGAAAAGTGCGCAAACCTCTGCAGTGTGTATAAACTAATCATGGTTAGCCGTGTCCCCAGTTATGGACAACTTGAGTATCTAGTACTTGGATTATCATGTGAATCTCATCATGTTACTCTAATTAATTTGTTGGGTTTTAAAGTTGATGCTTAATTGGGATTGAGAGCGTGTCTACACTCTCAATGTTTAACAACTACCATGATAGTTAAATAAAATTTATTCCTTTGAAGTAGGGAAAAATTGGCTTTACGCAAAAACTGTAACCATAGAGCTTTCCACCAGCCATATATGCATGTAGAATAGCTTTAATCTTCCATTACTCTCTATGTGTTACATTGCCAGCATATTCCATGTGCTGGCCCATTTCGGGCTCCAACGTTCATGTTGCAGACTTTTCAGATGACGAGTAAGGTGCTTTTAGGTCGTGGTTCTATACTTAGTGATGCCATTGGAGTTGACGGACTCACTTATCTTCCAAGCCTTCCGCTGTTACCGTTATTAGATGGCCTTCAGCCATATTTATTGTAATAAGTTCTGTTTTGAGAATCGATGTAATAAGTGTGTGATTGCTACTCTGTTATAAATCCTTCAAGTACTGTGTGGTGTCAGTATTACTGATCCAGGGATGACACCTGAGCATAGAGATTGGACCGTTTGAGGTCTGGTCGCTACAGGCTCCGTGCATCATCGTGATACGTCTCCAACGTATCTACAATTTTTGATTATTCCATGTTATTATATTATCTGCTTTGGATGTTTTATATGCATTAATATGCTATTTTACATTATTTTGGGGACTAACTTATTAACCCAGAGCCCATTGCCAGTTTCTTTTTTTCTTTGTTTTTGAGTTTTACAGAAAAGCAATATCAAACGGAGTCCAAACGTAATAAAACTTTCACGATGATTTTTCTTGGACCAGAAGACACGTAGGACTTGGAGATGAAGTCATAGGAGTCCCGAGGAGGCCACAAGCCTCCAGGGCCCTCCCTAGGGGGCCTCCCACTGGTTTGTGGGCCCCTCGGAGGTCCTCTAACCCTAATTCTTGGCCTATAAATTCCCAAATATTCCCAAACGACCAGAAGCATCCACCAAAATACTTTTCCGCCACCGTAACCTTCTATACCCGTGAGATCCGATCCTTGGACCTTTTCCGACACCCTACCGGAGGGGGATTCGATCACGAAGGGCTTCTACATCAACTCTATTGCCCTTCCGGTGAAGCATGAGTAGTTTACCATAGACCTATGGGTCCATAACATGTAGCTAGATGGCTTCTTCTCTCTCTTAGATCCTCAATACCATGTTCTCCTTGATGTTCTTGGAGATCTATCCAGTGTAATCTTCTTTTGCGGTGTGTTTATCAAGATCCAATGAATTATGGATTTATGATCAGATTATCGATGAATATATTTGAATCTTCTCTGAATTCTTAAATGCATGATTTGATATCTTTGCATTTCTCTTTGAAATATCGATTTGGTTTGGATAACTAGATTGGTTTTTCTTGCAATGGGAGAGGTGCTTGATACGTCCATTTTGCATCATGTTTACCTACTGTTATTTATAATGTTTTTATGCATAATAATGCTTTTTGGATTAATTGTAATGCCTTTTCTCTCATAATATGCAAGGTTCACACAAACAGAGAGAATTCTGACAGGTGGGAATCTGGACCTGAAAAAGCTACGTCAGGCTACCTATTCCGCACAACTCCAAATGAGTTGAAACTTCACGGGGAATTTTTATGGAATAAATAAGAAATACTGGAGCAAATAACCACCGGAGGGGGCCCACCTGGTGAGCACAAGACACCAGGGCGTGCCTTGGGGTGGGTTGTGCTCAGCCCAGCCCACCTCCGGTGCCCATTGAGGGAGTCCTGGATTAGGGGCTCTCCGGACAGCCAGACTATATCCTTTGGCCGGACTGTTGGACTATGAAGATACGAGATTGAAGACTTCGTCCCGTGTCCGGATGGGACTCTACTTGGCGTGGAAGGCAAGCTAGGCAATACGGATATGTATATCTCCTCCTTTGTAACCGACCTTGTGTAACCCTAGCCCCTTCCGGTGTCTATATAAACCAGAGGGTTTTAGTCCGTAGGACAACAGACAATCATACCATAGGCTAGCTTCTAGGGTTTAGCCTCTCCGATCTCGTGGTAGATCAACTCTTGTAATACCCATATTATCAAGTATAATCAAGCAGGACGTAGGGTTTTACCTCCATCAAGAGGGCCCGAAACTGGGTAAACATCGTGTCCCCTGCCTCCTATTACCATCCGCCTTAGACGCACAGTTCGGGACCCCCTACCCGAGATCCGTCGGTTTTGACACCGACATTGGTGGTTTCACTGAGAGTTCCTCTGTGTCGTCGCCCTTAGGGTTGATGGCTCCTTTGATCATCGATAGCGATGCAGTCCAGGGTGAGACTCTTCTCCCCGGACAGATCTTTGTATTCGGAGGCTTCGCACTGCAGGCCAACTCGCTTGGCCATCTGGAGCAGATCGGGAGTTACGCCCCTGGCCACCAGGTCAGGTTTGGAAGCTTAAACTACACGGCCGATATCCGCGAAGACTTGATCTTCGACGGATTCGAGCCCCTTCCCAATGCGCCACACGGTCACGATGAGCATGATTTAGCTCTGCCATCAGACAGTGTTCAGGAGATCGCGCCCACAACCACTCCGACCCTCAATTCGGAGCCAGTTGCGCCACCCATGGACGGGTGGATAGACCCCGCCACGGAGGCCACACTCTCATCGGCGATCGAGCCAAGTATCGACCTTACCCTTCATGGCAGCCATGACGCCGGACTACCGGATTCTTCCCCGGCCACAGACTCCGAACCGCCTGCGCCCGTACCTATCGAATCCGACTGGGCGCCGATCTTGGAGTTTACCTCTGCGGATATTTTTCAGCAGTCGCTCTTCGGCGACATACTAAACTCATTAAGGTCTCTCTCCCTGTCAGGAGAGTCCAAGCCGAACTATGTTCGGCAGGATTGGGGTTCGAATGACGAAGAAATTCACCGCCCACCCACCACCCACTTAGTAGCCACTGTCGATGATTTTACCGACATGCTCGACTTCGACTCTGAAGACATCAACGGTATGGACAACGATGCAGGAGACGAACAGGAACCACTGCCCACAGGGCACTGGACGCCCACTTCATCATATGACGAATACATGGTGGACACACCCAAACAAAACGACGACGAGGAACGGAAGGTAGCAGCGAAGGGTTGTTCCCTCGAGAAGCAGTCAAAGCGGCGGCGTAAGCGCTGCTCCAAATCCCGCCTCGGCAGAAACAGTGGTCATATAGACCCAGCGATAGAGCAGGGTGAACCATCGCCCGACCAGGGCAACATGGAGAACCAAATCGAACAACCCAACCCCGTTGAAGATAACAGTACAGACGACATCACACCAGACAAGCACCCGGAGCAATAGAATGCCCATCAAAGGCTGGTTGCCACTGCAAGGAGTTTGAAAAAGCAGAAGCAAAGGCTCAGGGCTGCACAAGACACACTCAGAATCAGATGGAGTGAAGTACTCAACACTGCAGCGAAGTACGGCGGTAATCGCCACATCAAGAGCTACCCGAAGCGAAAGCTACTACCTGAATTCGATAAGGAGGCCTTAGATCCCCCGCAATCAAAAAACAAAATGGCCATCCAGTCGGATAGACGACCTCGTGGCCAACATAGAACGGCAAATGACGCCACACATAAGCCGACACGCGATCCACGTGAGGACTCGCATCAAAAGTACGGCGCAACCAGATCCATCTACGGGCCACGCAAGCGCGCTCCAGCACGCAATGCAACACAACAAACATCCCAATACCACGGTACACCCAAATACAGGGGTGCCGCAGACCCCCTATGTTTCACCGATGAGGTGCTGGACCATGAATTTCCCGAGGGATTCAAACCCGTAAACATAGAGGCATACGATGGAACGATAGACCCTGGGGTCTGGATTGAGGACTACATCCTCCATATCCATATGGCTCGAGGAGACGATCTCCACGCCATCAAGTACTTACCCCTCAAGCTCAAAGGGCCAGCTCGGCACTGGCTTAAAAGCCTCCCCAAAAATTCCATTGGAAGCTGGGAAGAGCTCGAAGACGCCTTTCGGGCAAATTTTCAAGGGACCTATGTCCGACCACCAGATTCAGACGATTTAAGTCATATAACTCAACAGCCCGGAGAGTCAGCCCGAAAGCTTTGGAACAGGTTCCTCACTAAAAAGAACCAAATAGTCGACTGTCCAGACGCTGAAGCCTTAGCAGCTTTCAAGCACAGCGTTCGAGATGAATGGCTTGCCAGACACCTCGGCCAAGAAAAGCAGAGAACAATGGCAGCATTAACAAGCCTCATGACCCGCTTTTGTGCGGGCGATGACAGCTGGTTAGCCCGATGCAGCACCAGCGACCCAAGTACATCTGAAGTCCGGGACGGAAACGGGAAATCATGACACAACAAAAACAAGCGTCGGAATAAAGAAGACACCCCGAAGAGCACAGCGGTAAACGCCGGATTCAAAAGCTCTCGGCCAGGTCAGCAAAAGCTGTCCCCAAGGGCAACAGAGACGAACTGTCCAGCCTAAACAAGATTCTAGACCAAATATGTCAGATCCATAGCACCCCTGATAAACCTGCAAATCATACCCATAGAGAATGTTGGGTCTTCAAGCAGTCCGGCAAGCTCAACGCTAACACTAGGGGCAGGATACACCAAGCAAAGACGAGGACGAGCCTCGCAAGCAAAGCACCGGGGAATAGAAGAAGTTCCCACCAGAAGTCAAAACAGTAAACGTATTACACGTGACAAAGGGGAGAAATAAAGCGGCACTCCTAGAGACACATGCCCCAGGGCCTATCACCGCGGAGTCCTGCCACTGGTCGTTCCAACCAGTCACCTTCGACCATCGAGATTACTCGGCAAATATCCGGTGTGCAGGATGGGCTGCCTTGGTATTAGACCCAATAATTGACGGATACCACTTCACACGAGTCCTCATGGACGGTGGCAGCAGTCTAAACCTGATATATCAGGACACAGTCTGCAAAATGGGGATAGACCCAACAAAAATTAGCCGCAGCAATACTACCTTTAAAGGAGTAACGCCAGGCCCAGAGGCCCATTGCACGGGCTCCCTGCTACTAGAGGTTATATTTGACTTTCCCGATAACTTCCATAGCAAACATTTAACGTTCCACATCGCTCCGTTCCAAAGTGGCTATCAAGCACTACTCGGACGCGAAGCTTTCACTCACTTTAACGCAATATCGCATCACGCTTCCCTCATGCTTAAGATGCCTGGTCCACGTGGCATCATTACAGTAAATGGAAATATTGAGCCCTCCTTGCGCACGGAAGACCCTGCGGCTACCTTGGCAGCCGCACACTAAACGGCCTCACCAACTAAAGCATCTGACAGGTCGTTAAGACCACGGACACGGTTGGACGAGTCCAGTACTGCTGTATGTAATTGATACAGGTTTGATGGCTATACCCCTATTACAATACAAGGGGCTCAACGCGCGCGCACAAGTGACAATCAGGCTCAACTTTACTCATATTATTTATTTAGTATAACTTACCTTTTGCACGGCAACTTTTCAATTAAGTTCCTCTCTTTTTCAGATGACCATTGTGCTACACCCGTCCAGAATACGGTACAACGGAGACACACGCGTAGACGTGCAGCAGGGACCCGTTCCAAGGATTCTTTTTAGATTAAGACCCTGCGTAAAACTTTTTTACTGTCTCTTGTTGATACACATCCCTCGGATTCTCAATACAATTGAGAAGGATGCTGACGTCTTGGCATGTGTCCACGTCAGAATATTGCACGTACCTAGACACCAGGGGATTATTACAAAGGGCACTGTTTAGGCCCGGTTTACACCATAAAGACCGAATACCTTAGGGAGTGTTCGGCGTCGCGAGTTTGGCCTTATATGCATCAGCTCCGAATCATGTCTTTGGTCAAATGTTGGGTTTGCCCGGCTCCTGTGTTTTGCTGCCTTACGTTCCGCTCTATCGGCTAAGGCGGCACCAGGAGAACTACTGCGATTGTGCCCTGGTTCATCCGGCAGAGCACCTCAGTAGAGAAAGCCGAAAACTGACTGTCATGATATAGCGTGAGACTGGTCAACCACTCGATGACCTATCGGAATCTTCGACATTCCTCCGCCTTAACGAAGGGCCGTTTCCCGGCCAGGCATGTACGCACCCCCAATTCAGATAAGTGCGGAGCCACCAGGGGCTATATAGTAGCTCCACTATCAAACTCCTCTGGCTAAGTGAAAGTGTTAAAGCATCATTGTCCGGTTGCCTAGTTCGCTGCGCTATCACCTCCTTAATGGACCAAGACGTTGGGTCAAGTGTGAACATGCGTCTTTTGTGAGCACCCCCGCATTATATGCGTGGGGGCTGAAACCGACGACTGCAATCTTTCATGTTATATACATATATACATAAACGGCCGCACAGGAGGCATCATAATACTTTCGGGAAAAAGTATAAATACAGCCTTGATAAACTTAATAAAACATTGTTTTTACAATGGGAATACATGTCACTCAAACATAATATTCTTCGAGCACTGGGCCTCTATTGAACGAGCGCCTTCAAGAACTTCTTCAAAATAGTGCTCAGCAGCCACTCGGCCTATGGATGAACCCTGCGCCGCAACAATGGTGGCATCCATCTCCGCCCAGTATGTTTTAACACGGGCAAGGGCCATCCATGAGCCTTCAATGCACGCCGACCTCTTCATCGCATTAATCCGCGGCACCACACCAAGGAACTGCTGCACCAAACTAAAGTAGCTGTTCGGCTTTGGACTTTCCGGCCACAGATGATCCACAATAGACCTCATGGCGAGTCTGGATAATCTATTCAGCTCGGCTCATTCGGCAAGCCGATCAGTCAATGGAAGCGGACACTCTGGAACATTAAATTGTGACCAGAATAGCTTGTCCACTTCACGATCTGTTTGATCTCGGAAGTATTCGTCCGCATCGACAGCACTCGCTGCCAAGTCCAGATATGCGCCCGGCGAACTCCACAGCCGGTCCAGAGGGGCATACTGAGGGTCTCCAAACTTCCTCCGCAACATAAAGGGTTTCCCAGCCGATATCCCCGGCTTGACGCAGCTCCTCCTTTTTCGCCCTCATCGCAGAGCGGGTATCTTTGGTCGCCATCGTGGCCTTTTCCAGGTCCATCGCCTTCGCCCGGTTTTCTTCTTCAAGAAGCTAGCAACAGTCGGCAGTATCTTTTAACTTTACAGCCATCTTGGCCATTTTCTCTTTGCTCTCGCAATGTGCGGCCAGTTCGGCCCTTAACTCTTCGGCCGCTTGCAAAGCAGCCGCATTGCTACTCCTTGCTTGCTCCTTGGCTCGGGCAAGCTCCGCCCGAAGGGTCTCCATGGTGGCCGCTCCATCTGCAGTCACAACATATTAAAGATACTGGCATCATGCTGCTCTTATTATGTGACGATCACCAGAAAGGCCACTCACCCTGTGCCTTGTCAAGCCGCTCGTTGACAAGCACGCTGTCGACATTTGCCGCATCCAGCTGCCGCTTTAGTTCGGCATACCCATCAGTCCGGCTAGCCACCAGAGCCTCCATCACCTGCACATAAAGGCAGTCTAGTTATTACCTGGGACTATGATCCTCTGTTTGTCGCTGTTTTCAACGACAACCAGAGTCTCGGGGGCTACTATCAACACAGGGCACATCTAAAAATGTGTGGTACAGTCAAAAATGTGCATCATTTCACGTACCTCAAAACCCGTCAGTAGACTCATAAAGGCTTCATGCAGCCCACTTTCGACAGACGAAATCCTTTCAATCACTGTACCCATCAATGTGCGGTGCTCTTCTGAGATAGCCGCCTTCTCCAGTAGATCCCTCCGTACATCTGACTGTGCACCAGACAATGTCGGACTCTTTTATTGCTCTCTTCGAGAGTCGGATACTGAGGACTTCGGGTGGCCATAGGATTACCTTCTGGCCTTGCTGGATCGGGAGAAACCTCCGCGACAACACCTCAGGGTCGCCTGCTTCATAAGGCAGTGTGGCAAGGGGAGGCGTTTCGCTCTCCATCATCTCCGGAGGAAGATCCCCGAAGACGAGCTCAGCTGAGAAGGGCTAAGATCCGAACTGGAAGATAAATACTTTGGTTATTTTCCTCAGAAGTAAGGTAGGATATATTCACTATTAAACACCTTTTGATTACTTACAGCTCGTTAGAGGGCTGATCCCCGCGCGGACATTGTGCGGCAAGAACACCCTCCAAGGCAGGACCCTCTGGCGGAGATTTCTTCTCCTGTTTGGAAACCTTGATTTCCGGATCTTCGGAGGTAGTCTTCTTCCTTCCCCGGGGAGAGAGAATGTCAGATTCTTCCCCTCGGTTATCCTCCCTCGCGGAGGCGCTCATTCCCTCGGTTGGAATAGGTAGCGATGGAGGCCCGCTTTCGCCCTCTTTATTCCCCCGTTCATCTTGCTTTGAGGGCACCGGAGAAGGTGCTGGCTCGAGCATCTTCTCCAGCACCAGATTGTTCAAGCCTTCAGGAAGGGGGGCCGAACACCGGATCATCTTCGCCTTTGTTATCCAGCCCTAGTCAAAGAGCGATTATTCATAATGATGTCATGATAAATAAAAGGAGGTGTGTTCGGCCATGGGATTACTTACTTGGGCAGCGGTGCGGTGGCTACTCAGGCCCACGTCCTCGGTAGTGTCCAGACACTCTATTTGGGGTCCAAAGAACGATTTGTACATCTTCTCGTGCGTCATTCCGAGGAAATTCTGAATAGTGTGCGGTCCTTCTGGGTTGAATTCCCACATACGGAGGGGCTGGCGTTTGCAAGGCTAGACTCGATGAACCAGCATGACTTGCATTACCATAACCAGACTAAAATCTCCCTCGAAGAGATCTCGGATGCGGCTCTGCAGTATTGGCACGTCCTTGGCTGGACCCCAGCTCAGTCCCCTGTTGATCCATGACATCAGTTGTGGTGGAGGGCCCGAGCGAAAGGTGGGGGCAGCTACCCACTTGGCACTTCGGGGAGCTGTGATGTAGAACCACTCCTGTTGCCACAATCCGGACACCTCTGGAAAGGAACCCTTTGGCCATGGAGCATCAGCAATTTTGCTTATTAAAGCACCTCCGCACGCTGCATACTATCCCTCGACCATCTTCGGCTTCACATCGAAGGTCTTGATCCACAAGCCGAAGTGAGGGGTAATGCGGAGGAAGGCCTCACAGACGACAATAAATGACGAGATGTGAAGAAGGGAGTCCGGGGCTAGATCGTGAAAATCCAACCCGTAATAGAACATAAGACCCCTGACAAAGGGATCCAGAGCGAGGCCTAGCCCTCGGAGGAACTGGGAGATGAACACAACACTCTCGTTGGGTTCGGGAGTAGGGACGACCTGCCCTCGGGCGGGCAGCCTATGTGAAATTTCGGCGGTCAGATATCTGGCCTCCCTCAACTTCTGGATGTCCTCCTCCATGATGGAGGAAGACATCCACCGGCCTTGAAGGCTGGATCCGGACATGATTGAAGGTCTGAAGCACCTGACCTTGGCTTTGGGTGTTAGAACTCAAGGCGGGGGAAGGATTCGATTGAGCACGAGAGGGAAAAAAGTAACAGCCTTGTCCCTTTATAAAGAGGGTGAATATCAAGCGTCCTCCTCGTGGCCATTTCGGACTTCCCTAAAATCTAGGCGTCCTAGGCACGGTTAGGTTACCCATGTACGTATTGATGAGAATCCCGTAATCAAAGGAACACGATCTCTCCTTTCACAAGACGTGTCAAGAAACCGCCTCGCGTTATGTGCGGGGGCTGGTTAAAGAAAAAGGATTCAAATAATTACCGGGCCGTGGCGTGATGTCATGCTGCCAAAACGTGTCGGCAGATTAGATTTGTGGGAATATTATTCTCTCTACGGTGGTATGTGGAACTTATTTTGCAGGGTCAGACACTATCCTTGTATTCAAATTCTTCTGTGGTGTGTTCGAAGGAGGAACCCGCCTTGGAATGCCGAAGACAACACTGCGCGCCAGACTCATCGTCATTGAAGCCTGGTTCAGGGGCTACTGAGGGAGTCCTGGATTAGGGGGTCTCCGGTAAGCCGGACTATATCCTTTGGCCGGACTGTTGGACTATGAAGATACGAGATTGAAGACTTCGTCCCATGTCCGGATGGGACTCTACTTGGCGTGGAAGGCAAGCTAGGCAATACGGATATGTATATCTCCTCCTTTGTAACCGACCTTGTGTAACCCTAACCCCTTCCGGTGTCTATATAAACCAGAGGGTTTTAGTCCGTAGGACAACAGACAATCATACCATAGGCTAGCTTCCAGGGTTTAGCCTCTCCGATCTCGTGGTAGATCAACTCTTGTAATACCCATATTATCAAGTATAATCAAGTAGGACGTAGGGTTTTACCTCCATCAAGAGGGCCCGAACCTGGGAAAAACATCATGTCCCCTGCCTCCTGTTACCATCCGCCTTAGACGCACAGTTCGGGACCCCCTACCCGAGATCCGCCGGTTTTGACACCGACACCCATCTTCCGGTATATAAGTCATTTTGACCTAGAAAAAATAGGAGGAGGAATTTCGGCACGAAGTGCCACCGTCTCAAGGAGGAACGTGAGTAGGAGCACTTTTGCCCTCCGGCGGAGCGATTCCAAGAACTTCCCTCCTGAAGGGGGAAATCATCGTCATCATCATCACCAACAACTCTCCCATCTTGGGTAGGGCAATCTCCATCGACATGTTCAACAGCACCGTCTCCTCTCAAACCCTAGTTCAACTCTTGTGTTCAATCTTTGTACCGGAACTATAGATTGGTACTTGTGGGTGACTAGTAGTGTTGATTACATCTTGTAGTTGATTACTATATGGTTTATTTGTTGGTAGATTATATGTTCAGATCCAATATGCTATTTAATACCCCTCTGATCTTAAGCATGATTATCATTTGTGAGTAGTTGATATGTCTCCAACGTATCTATAATTTTTTATTGTTCCATGCTATTATATTATCTGTTTTGGATGTTTAATGGGCTTTAATATAGCTTTTTATATTATTTTTAGGACTAACCTACTAACCAAAGGCCCAGTGAAAATTGTTGTTTTTTTGCCTATTTCAGTGTTTCATAGAAAAGGAATATCAAACGGAATCCAATCGGAATGAAACCTTCGGGAGAGTTATTTTTGGAACAAACGTGATCCAGGAGACTTGGAGTGGACGTCAAGAAAGAAGCGAGGAGGCCACGAGGAAGGAGGGTGCGCCCCCACCCTCATGGGCCCCTCGCAGCTCCACCGACGTACTTCTTCCTCCTATATATACCCATATACCCCGAAAACATCCAGGAGCACCACGAAACCCTATTTCCACTATCGCAACCTTCTATACCCGTGAGATCCCATCTTGGGGCCTTTTCCGGCGCTCCCCTGGAGGGGGAATCGATCACGGAGGGCTTCTACATCAACAGCATAGCCTCTTCGATGATGTGTGAGTAGTTTACCATAGACCATCGGGTCCATTGTTATTAGCTAGATGGCTTCTTCTCTCTCTTTGGATCTCAATACAAAGTTCTCCTCTATTCTCTTGGAGATCTTTTCGCTATAATTCTTTTTGCGGTGTGTTTGTTGAGATCCGATGAATTGTGGGTTTATGATCAAGATTATCTATGAACAATATTTGATTCTTCTCTGAATTCTTTTATGCATGATTTAAATAACTTTGCAAGTCTCTTCGAATTATCAGTTTGGTTTGGCCTACTAGATTGATCTTTCTTGCAATGGGAGAAGTGTTTAGCTTTGGGTTCAATCTTGCGGTGTCCTTTCCCAGTGACAGCAGGGGCAGCAAGGCACGTATTGTATTGTTGCCATCGAGGATAAAAAGATCGGGTTTATATCATATTGCTTGTGTTTATCCCTCTACATCATGTCATCTTGCCTAATGTGTTACTCTATTCTTATGGATTTAATACTCTAGATGCATGCTGGATAGCGGTCGATGTGTGGAGTAATCGTAGTAGATGTAGAATCATTTCGGTCTACTTGTCGCGGACGTGATGCCTATATACATGATCATGCCTAGATATTCTCATAATTATTCGCTTTTCTATCAATTGCTCGACAGTAATTTGTTCACCCACCATGGAATTTGCTATCTTGAGAGAAGCCACTAGTGAAACCTATGGTCCCCGGGTCTACCTTCCATCATATTATTTCCATATCTACTTGTTATTTCTATCATAGTTTATTTTGCAATCTTTACTTTCCAATCTATACCATAAAAAATACCAAAAATATTTATCTTAGTATCTCTATCAGATCTCACTTTCGTAAGTGACCGTGAAGGGATTGACAACCCCTTTATCGCGTTGTTGCGAGGTTCTTGTTTGTTTGTGCAGGTACTAGGCGACTTGCGTGTTACCTCCTACTGGATTGATACCTTGGTTCTCAAAACTGAGGGAAATACTTACGCTGCTGTGCTGCATCACCCTTACCTCTTCAAGGGAAAACCAACGCATGCTCAAGAGGTAGCAAGAAGGATTTCTAGCGCCGTTGCCAGGGAAGTTGCATCAAGTCAAGTCAAGACATACCAAGTACCCATCACAAACTCTTATCCCTCGCATTACATTATTTGCCATTTGCCTCTCGTTTTCCTCTCCCCCACTTCACCCTTTCTGTTTTATTCGCCCTCTTTTCCGTTTGCCTCTTTTCCGTCCACCCTTTCGCTTGCTTCTTGTGTGCTTGAGTTCTGGATCGTTTGTCACGATGGCTCAGGATAATACTATATTATGTGAATTTTCCAATACCAACAATAATGATTTTATTAGCACTCCGATTGCTCCTCTTACCGATGCTGAATCTTGTGAAATTAATACTGCTTTGTTGAATCTTGTCATGAAAGATCCGTTTTCTGGCCTTCCTAGTGAAGATGCCGCTACCCGTCTAAACAGCTTTGTTGATTTATGTGATATGCAAAATAAGAAAGATGTGGATTATTAAATTGAAGCTATTTCCTTTTTCGCTTAGAGATCGTGCTAAAACTTGGTTTTCCTCTTTGCCTAAAAATAGTATTGATTCATCGAATAAGCGCAAAGATGCTTTTATCTCTAAGTATTTTCCTCCCTCTAAGATCATATCTCTTAGAAACGATATTATGAATTTTAAACAAATTGATCATGAGCATGTTGCACAAGCTTAGGAGAGGATGAAATTAATGATACGTAATTGCCCTACTCATGGATTAAACTTATGGATGATTATACAAAAAAATTATGCTGGATTGAATTTTCCTTCTAGAAATCTTTTAGATTCGGCCGCGAGAGGCACTTTTATGGAAATCACTTTAGGAGGAGCTACTAAACTCCTACATAATATTATGGTTAATTATTCTCAATGGCACACTAAAATATCTACTAGTAAAAAGGTTCATGCTATAGAAGAAATTAATGTTTTGAGTGGAAAGATGGATGAACTTATGAAATTGTTTGCTAATAAGAGTGTGTCTTCTGATCCTAATGATATTCCTTTGTCTACTTTGATTGAGAATAATAATGAATTTATGGATGTGAATTTTGTTGGTAGGAACAATTTCAGTAACAACGCGTATAGAGGAAACTTTAATCCTAGGTCGTTCCCTAGTAATGTAATGCCCCATATGTAACTTGCCATATTTGTATTCCAACTCTTGCCATTTTTGGCTCTAACTTATGATATTCCATCGTGGTTGGGTTTTATCTTCGTTTTGCATTTTGTCCATGTCATGCGTCTCATATCATGTCATCATGTGCATCGCATTTGCATACATGTCCGTCTCATGCATCCGAGCATTTTCCCCGTTGTCCATTTTGCATTCCGGCACTCCTACGTCCTCCGGTGTCCCCTTTTGCCTCTTTTCATGTGCGGGTGTTAAACATTCTCAGATTGGACCAAGATTTGCCAAGCGGCCTTGGTATACTACCGGTAGACCGCCTGTCAAGTTTCGTGCCATTTGGACTTCGTTTGATACTCCAATGGTTAACCGAGGAATCGTAAAGGCCTTGTGTATGTTGCAGCCCAACACCCCTCCAAAGTGACCCAAAACCCACCAAAACCCCCTCCATCCTCTCGGTCATTCAATCACGATCGTGTGACCGAAAACCGCACCTCATTTGGACTCTCCTAGCTCCCAGAATCTATAAATAGGCTTCCCCTCCGAAAATCCCGGGTCCAAACCCTAAAATTCCTCCCCGCCGCCGCCGGACACGTCCGAGATGGCCTGACGCATCCGCCCGCCACCGCCCGGCCAATCAGGAAGCACCACGTTTCCCTGCCGCCACCTCGCC